>NC_037536.1:12984157-12991702 GCF_001531365.2 Cynara cardunculus var. scolymus | reverse complement strand
ATGTACTTTCAAATTATTTTTTATTAAGACATTGTACTTTAAAAAATCTATCCATAATAGCAATGGGTAACTTGTTACCTTTTAAACCGGTTAACCCTTTGATTTTTTTTGCTTGTGTGGCTTTAATGAGGTGATGTAGATGTCATATCATTTTGATGACTTAGGGGCCGTTTACCTAAACACTTACCCGGTAAGCACTTAATGGTAAAATTAAACTCTATTGCATACTTATCGGGTAATATTTTACTCTACCAAAACGACATCGTATGTAATAATTTACTTGATAAGCGTTAATCGTGGTAAAAGTCGTCGCCATCACTTACCGGGTAAGACTCTCGATTCGTGTCTTCGCATTTACCAGGTAAGATTCTTGGTCATTGCTTTATTAATCCGGTAAAGGAATTTGACTTAGTAAGCACTTACCCAAATAAGCATTTGGTAAACGGCCCCTTAACTAAAATTAAAATTAAAACATATTTCAAATTATTATTAGTGATTTTCATTTTCATTGCTATGATCTAAAAAACATTTAATATTTTTTTACTTTTTCTTATTAAGTTGCATTCAAATTAAATTTTCTTAGAGTAAAATATTTATTAAATAAATATGAAACATGATTTTCGAGATATATTTTGTTTGTAAAAAATGCAATTTTTCCTATTTTATGTTGTTCAAATAAATACATATTTTTTATAATTCTCTTTAAAATATTAACGAAATAAATTGTTATCTATAATTTTTTATTATTATTATATTAATAAATAATTCAAAAAAGTCTAATTAATTTAATATATTTATAAGTCAAGTGAAAAGTTTTTGAACAAATATAATATATTCTTTAAAATATAATATTTTTTGGTAAAAAAGAAACAATTTTTATTTTTCTTTTTTTCAAAAAACACATTTTTTTTTTAAAATGTTAGCGAGATAGGTTGCGTTCTATTGGTTTTATTGATATTGGTATATTAATGAATAATTTGGAATTTTTTTAATACATTTATTAAATAACATGTAAAATATATAAATATTAAAATTAAAAATACAGTGTTTAATAAGAACTAGTAGATGCTATAATAAAATAATTTTGAAAGTACAATGATATAGTAAGAAAGTCACATCAATATAGTACATGTGGACAGCTTACGTGGACAATGAGGTGGCATGGAAAGTTGGAAACCTAGTATAATGGGTAAAATTAAATCAAAAGGTTATCCAATGCTATAATGGGTAAATTTTTCAAAGTACAATGTTCTAATAAAAAATAGTTTGAAAGTACATTGCTGTAATAAGAAAAACTGAAAGTACAATGACTATAATAAAGAAATTTATGAAAGTAGGTTGTTATTTTGTGCATTTTGCCCTGTTTAATATTATTATTTTTGTGGCCCTTAGTTGTCAAAATAAATGAACAATTATATGGATAACATATTGTCAAAATGTTATTTTCATCCTTCCATATTGGTTCAGGATTTATAACACTTACCGGATGTCACTTACCTTACTAAGTGAACATGATCAAAAATCATACTTAGTAAGACGCCATATCAATGATCAAGAACTTACCCAGTAAGTGAGGTAAATGACTCTTATTTGGTAAGCATTTACGGGGTAAAAAATATTTATCAACAAACCATTTTGATAGCCGAAAATGTTACCCGATAAGTCAAAGTAAATAGACGGTCCAGATTTCTGTAGGCTTGGACCGGACTTTGGAGTTGAGAAAGGGCCCGTTCAAACTTTTCGAGGTTGAGTTTAACTACCAAACGAATTTTAGTTGGAGTATTTTCCTTGTTTTTGGTATTTTACGACATTTCTTTTAAAAAAACACGTTATAACATTTTTAAGATTCAATTGCATGAGAAAAGTAACGTACTTTAACTTGATTTTTATTTTGGACAACGTACTTTCAAAACTTTCATTTTGGTATCTACGATACAAAGTTTTAAACATTTAAGTATCCGGGTAACCGGTTGAAGACTAATTATAGATTTAAAAAAATCCATGTTACTAACCACGTCAACAAATAATAGTGAGTTGGATATCACTTTACTCGTCGCATCAGCATGATAATTGGTTAATACTTTAACCAGTTACCGTACATAAATATTTAAAACTTTACATCTTAGGTAACAAAATAAGTTTTTTTAAAAGTATTACTTAAAATAAAAATTAAATTAAAATATATTATTTTTTCATGCAATTTGTTGCGTTTTAATTTTAAACATACTTTTATGGGGCCGCTATATATTAAACTTTTTTTAACTTGACTATTTATATTGATTAAATTAATTGAAATATAAATATAATTTAAAAAAATAATTACACGATTCGAAAATATCTTCATTCAAATATATAATATAAGCCAGAAAAGCAGCAAGCATTAAAATGTTCTATATAACTTCTAGGGAGAAAGTTTTCAATTATGTAAACTTTATGGGGGTGATGTGTATATATGATCAAACACAAGGGTATGATTTGTAAAATAAATGTTCAAAGCTAATCGGCGTTGTGGTCTCATGTATTCTTCCTAGTCGGCGGTGTGATCTACTGATCTATAACAGTATAGCAGCCCCAATCGAGAGTAACAATGGCAGCAAGAGGATTGGCAGTGGAGGCCTTGACAGCTTACAGATCGCTACTCAGAGCCACCAGGAAATCATTTGCCGGAGACACGGTGATGCTCGAAGGATCGGCGGCGGAGGTGAGAAAGAAATTTGAGGAGAACCGTCATGTGACATCGGAGCCGGAGATTAGGAAACTCCTCGATGAAGCACGCGAAGCCTCTGATTTCATATCTAATATGATTGTGCAGGCCAAGCTCAATTCTCGCGGCGGCTACGGTATCGTTACACGATTTTTTTCGTTATTTTTGTATGGATTTGCTATGATTTTGCGCAGATTTTGGTTTATGTTCTTCATTACTCTACAAAAGCTTTTATGATTGATGTAAAAGTGATAAGATCTTAAAAACTAATCCACTTTTACGATTACAAAGGGCAATGGTATTGATGAAGTAAACAAAAAAACTCACCCAATTGCGAATATAATCCCCAAAATAAAATCAAAAGGGGGAAAAGGCTGGTGCTACTTAGTGCAGCATAAAAATCTCAATTCAACCAGTAAATCACTAAACCAGCTTAATTAGTTCCTGCTAATGGCTGATAAACCTAAAACCAAGAGGCTTAAAAGTTTATAGCTTCTGTAAGAGATTTGTTTATTTCAAACAGCTGTTCTTGCAAGCTTGTCCAGGAGCAATGGACACACCACAATAGTAGCATCTGAAAGGTCTTTAGGTTCCATTTAAAAAATAAAGAGATTCTATGAGGACATATCTGGTTACAATTGACGGATGGTCATTCTCAATGCTAAACTTGAAAAACCAAAGTTATCGAATTGGAATGAATCACCTTACTTGGAGTGTACACAAGTTGAATGCTTAATTAAATCATACGAATCCATTTCCACCTATAATAGGGTGAGTTTTTTTTACTTCATCAATACTATTCCCCTTTGAAAACAGAAGTGGATTAGTTTTGATAAAAGTACTTGCTATGGAATGATATTGATGAATCTGTAGTTTACTTCTCCTTGATGGTTAATCTTCTTGTTTATTACTGCAGAAGTGAAGGCGAGCATGGACCATGCAGGAGCTACACTTGAAATCCCTTCTGAAGAAATTCTTAAAAAATCAGTCTGATGAAAAAAATATATACAGAAGCTAGTGATTAGGCACCCATCCAAGTGCTTCTTTGTTTGTTCATCTATTTTCTTGTGATTCTGTGCTCATATTTTTGGGACTTAAATTCATCATAATTTTGAAGTTTTCTTTTCCATGAACTTATATAACTCTATCTTTCAGCTGCTTTTCCTCTACAGTTCATGAATTTGTAACCAAATAACTCCTAAATCATTTGCATTGTTGCAATGGAATCGATAAACTATTGACTACTTTGTTTTACCTTCATTATCTTGACAGCATTGATGTCCTTTAAGAACAAATCAGCTATCAACATACTTTATTTTACCGGGTTGGTTTGGTTCCGTTGAGAATGAAATTTTTTGGTGAGAACCAAGACCGCCATCTGCCTACATTCACAAACCTTCATCTGCATTCATTTATGTTCATCTATCTCCATGACTGAAACTTTAACAAATTCATGCATGCGAAGGTGATTGAAGGTAAATGTAAAAGTTCTTGAAGATGACTACGGGTGAAGATGAAGGAGAAGATGATGAAGGTCCATGATTTTTGTAAGCCATCAGATGAAGGTAGATGAAAGGTTCACATTTTTTTAGCCGTTAGATAAAAAACAACTAATCCAAAGGTTCAGAAGTGTTCTCGCCTTCTCACTGGAAGGGGTTGTTCTCACATGATCCCAACTCTTACGTTGTGTTCTCGAATTTGGGGAGAAAAGAAAAGAATAGAAAAGGAAGGGATGAAAAAGAAAAGAAATTTTCTATTTGTGTTCTCGAAAGGGCAGGAAAGGGAGTGAAAGGAAAACAAAGAAAACAATTTTTCATGTTTTTGAATAGGAGATAAAGGTAGGGAAAGATGTCTTTTTTACAAATATATCCTTTAAAAATATGTTCTTTATTACGAAAGGTTGGGTATTTTATGTAATTTTAATAATCTTTTTAAAGTGTTTTAATTTCTTTTCTTTCCTTCTAAAAAGGTTTCGAGAACACGAGTTTGTTTTACTATCCATCCTTTTCCCTCCCTTTTCTTTCCTCCTAAAAAGGTTTCGAGAACACAACGTTAAGATGTAAGGGTTTGTTGTTTATCTATGTACTGGGTAGGTATATATATATATATTAAACCCATGTTTGTGCATATAACAATGTGTGTTGTGTATGTGTGTATTGAATATGTATATATAAAACCCATGTGTGTTGTTTGTGTTTATATATAACCAGTGTATATATATAACCTATTTGCCATGTTTGTAATCGAGCTTTAAATGTGGAGCTACAGTTGTATCTGTTTATAATCTTGCAAAAGTGATCCAATTTAATGTTTTCTGTCCTCTTTCTCGTGAACAGATCTCCTTGCCGTGATGCAGTCTGGCTTGATGTGGATCAGGGCACCTACTTGGTCACCTTTACGTGCTTCCTTGAACATAGGGCAAGAGGAAAATATGGTAGAAGAAGAATCCCAACAGATCCTTATCTTTCGAAATTCATGAGAGGCCCACCTCATTTCACATGATCATCCAAAGGCCCTCTCTTTCAGGTTACCCTCTTCATTACCCTCATCCTCTTCTTGTTTCTATATCTAACACACACAAAAAAGTAGTTTTTTTAACACTTTCCACCTCATCCAAAACCTTTTCTCTTCATATAAATCCTTATATTTTCAGGTTCACTTTTGAACTCAGCATAATACCCATATGGGAATACAATCCGCCAACCGGTAATAATCCTTGGAACTCTTAAAAAATATCTCTTTTTCGTTCAAGTTTTCTTCTCTTTATGGCGTACACCCCGGCTATTTTAGTAACATTTGTGTTACTATCATGGCTAACACCCCCATTATGCTCATGGGCATCAGGAAGAGATGATAGCTATGTCCTTGATGCTTGTAGTGTTACACGATATCAAGATCTGTGCATTCACTCCCTTGCTTCATACTCGAACATTGCCAAGAAAGATCCTAGTAAGTGGGCTCGGGCTGGGGTTTCCGTCACCATAGGTGAAACCAAAAATACGACCCGATACTTAGTTGCACTTAAGAAGAGGAATCGCTTGAAGGGAAGAAACCGAATGGCGCTTTTCGATTGTCTGGAGGTGTTTCAAGATACATTGGACAATTTGCACAAATCTTTAGGGGTGCTTAGAAAACTTAGTGATGAGATATTTGATGCCCAGATGGAGGATATAACTACTTGGATGAGTACTGCACTTACTGATGAAGATACTTGTTTAGATGGGTTTGGGGGGCAAAATGGGGAACAAGTTAAGTTGTTGGAAAGGAAGGTTACAAGAGTGAGTTATTTCACTAGTAATGCTCTTGCTCTTGTGGCTAAACTTGCTTCAGATGGGCCATAGGTGAAGAGTGAAGACCCATTTGACCATTATGCCCTTTTGGCAAAATCTTTTATCTTTTCTTTGTCTTGCCCTTATTAGAATAAAGAATTGTTCATAAAATTGTTGGTAAAGTGGATGAAACTATTGTGTCAATGCCTTCCATCTTTGTTATTTGTTATTTTGTGGTATCGACGACTCTTTGGATCCGACTACATCGTGGGGAATTTTGCGTGTCTAAGGGGTTGTTCGGTTGGTTCTTCAACGAGGATATGTTCAGTTGCGGTTTAATAGGTTATATAGCTTATCTGATAAGCCATTCAAACCTGTTCGTTTGTTGCTTAATCGGATAGCCAAGCTTATTTTGTCAGGCTGGAGAAAGTTGTGTGCATGTATTAAGTTGTTTGTGGGTATGGATATGGTTAAATTTTTGTTCAGTGTCGGTGTTAAATAAACTGTCTAAATAACATAAATGACTATTTTATCTCCCTCACTTATGCTATGGAGAGAAGAGGTCATTTTTTTTAGGATATTTAGCCCATTTTTTCTATTAACCCCTAACTAAAAAAATTGTATAATTATCATTATAATCATCTGTATGAGATCCAAGCAATTTTCACCTAGACATTGCATCAAATACTTTGGGGTTATCATTAAAGTGCTTACCAGATAAGCACTTATTGAATGTCATTTACGTTATCCGGTGAACATGATAAGGATCGAGAATCTTACCCAGTAAGAGGCATAACAAAGATCGAGAATTTTTACTCGGTAACCGAGGGATGGAATAGACTTTTACTCGATAAATGTTTACCATGTAAAAGACGCTTACCAATGATCCATTTTAATGACCGATAATGTTATTCGATAAGATATATACTCTTGTTGATAAATGTCTGGTAAACCACCATTAATATAAATTAAACAAATAGCAATAATATTTAGAAAAAAAACTGAAAAGCACGAAAATCGCAAAAACTTCACCAGGAGACTATAAAATAATGATTTTTTTTGTTCTTCCATTTGATTTTGAAATTCAAACAAAAAGTAAAAGACGAAGGTAAATAGTATTGGGGGTAGAACATCAATAGAGTTGGACAAAAAAGTTGAAAACAACCAGAAATTTTAGTCTCAAGACAAAAAGGGTCAAAAGTTTTTTAAAGAATTCAAAACATGCTTATAATACTTGTATATTGTGTTTCAGTGATATTTATGTGTAAAAATGGATGTTGAAGAAAAGAAAAGAAAGATTTATAGGGAGGATAGAAAAGAAAGTTTATACCAAATGAGAGCTCCTGATACTATTGTAGAAGAAAAGGGAGTCTAGGACTTCATTTTTGGTTGTGGTGAAAAATCATTATACAAATAAGTTGTACATTATGCATACAACCTTGTAATTAAGAGATTTTTTTATTTTATGTTTTAAAAGCTTGTATTCAATGTATTAAATCTTGTACTTAAGACTTTGGTTTAAATGTTATTATATATATATATATATATATATATATATATATATATATATAT
>NC_037536.1:12940220-12984057 GCF_001531365.2 Cynara cardunculus var. scolymus | reverse complement strand
AATTTCAAATAGTTAATTTGATACTAATATCGATATACTTTTGTCAAATTTTTATGATATCGTCAAACATATATATTATTCAAAAATAAAAACATCATCGCTTTCTTAAAATCACATAAAGCCATATTATAACATCGACTGAGATAAAGAATAAAATGAAATATTAAAAACACGATGTATCTTACTGCATTGCGCGAGTACGCTTCTAATATATATATATATATATATATATATAATTCATTGTAAATTTGACATTATATATAAAACAGTTATTTCAAGTAACCTCTTTTAGTAGTATCGGTCACTGATTTAAGTCTTCTCCTTTGGGTGACAATCGTAATTTTTTAAAAACATAAAAAGAATGGAGTCACGTGCCTTCCACCTGCGGTTTTGGAAACGACCCGGATGCAAAAGGTTTAGGGCTCATAAACCCGCCTCCGTCGTTTCTCTTCCGTCTTCATCGTTCAGCAGCGATCTAAGCTCTACTCCACCGTCTTCCCGCCGTCGCAAATAGGTACCTCGTCGATTAAACCATTCAATTCTATCTTTCATTTTCGTTAGCATTTGCTTCCATTGTGGTAATTGATTCAGATTTTTAACTCCCTTTACCGCTACATTTCCATTAGGGTTTTATATCCACAACCCTAAACCCTAATCTGATTCTCGATTTCAGATTTTCTGTTTTCAGGTAGTACTCCGTCAGTCTTACTTGCAAATCGAATATGAGGTAATCTAATTGTAAATTTCCTACGCAATTCGCGTTTAATTAAGCCCTAAATGGTTAAAGTATGTTTCTGTTTTGGGTTTCTTATTCACTATGCCATTTTTTGTTCCTAATTTTTGCAGTCGACCAATGGAGGAAGATGGACAAGTAAGTTTCTTTTTTTATCGAACAATTTAGGTTCGTTAGTTCTTGTGGTTTTTTTAAGCCTTTTGGTGTTCATAGAGACCAAATTATCCTCCATTTAAAGAGAATTGCACAAATATCTACGTTGTATAGCATCATTTTCTTGTAGTCACTCATAATCTGAGCCACACAGTGCGTGAAGCTTGTATTGCATACTATAATAGTGAACTTTTTCTAGCAAATGGAACATTGGTAGAAATATCTAGTATATGGCAAGTGAAATAAGAAAAAGAACGATGCTTTTCTTCGGCGACGGCAATGGGATGGGTATTTAACTTTATTTTTCAAGCTGTATAAATTGCTTTTTGTGTATAAAGTTTTGTTAAAATTTATTAAAGCTAAACAAAGAAGTGTCCAACTAGAATTTAAATGGCTGGATGGCTTATTCGAACCCATATATGATGTTTGTTTGCGACTTAATTAATACATCACTGACTTAATAGTAAGTCATTGTGGTTATGCTTTCCCCATTAAGACCATCTTTTTATCATCTTACCCCTCTCGTATCATACAGGCCTCCACATCCTAACAAAGCATATTTAACAAACAACAATTATTTATTTATCATTTATTCCAGACAGACAGAACCTGTGTCCATGCAAATGTATTTATCAGATATAACTTATCCATAAATGAAAACAACACTTACCATTTTCTTCAGGTTTATGTTTCACGCGTAGCTTACTACTTTTTGAATATGCATTTTGATACATGTGTTTGTAGTGTGTATTTGTCATCCTCTTTTTTATGCTTTTCTTGTAAGATAGGATATTTATTACATACTCTTCGATCATTTACCTTAAAATTATGATGTAAATTGTTTCTTTTATGTTTTGGAAAAAGTTCACATAAAAATATGATGTCTTGTAAAATTTGGCAGCAGACCAAGAATGAGGAAGAGGAGTTCAACACTGGGCCCCTCTCTGTCTTGATGATGAGTGTCAAAAATAACACGCAGGTAATAGATCTTTTTCATAAATTTGGTTCTCAATTTGGTACACTGAACATAGCATAACTTTTACAAGGATCATTGTTTCACGTTTGGCATGACTTTTATGTGGAACATACAAGAACAAAGTGGAACAGACGTGTTCCACCCCCATCCCATTGAACGAGGTGGAAGAAGCCTATATTTTACCAATATACCCTCAAAATAAACCCTAATTATTTTCTAAAAACATCAAATACATCTCATTCTTTTCCTTTCTTTAAATTTTATTTGTTTATTTTATCCTTATTAGACTCTCACGTTACTGTTCTCAAAATATTATTTTTATATGTTTTCTATATTTGGTTACTTTATGTAATTTATTAACTATTAATAATAATAAAAAAATAGAAAAGGTATAAAATAAAAATTGGAAATTAATGAACTAATATTTTTGTGTCATTTTAGTCTTGACGAAAACTTTATAATGATATATTTTGTTATAAAAATATTTATTATTTTATAAAACATTTATTATTTTATAAAAATATTTTTTATTTTATAAAATATTTATTTTATTATAATTTAATAAAATGCATAAATTATCAAAATAAAATATATAAACAACTCATTAGGGTAAATTGATCATTTTATCAATCTTGTCCACTTTTGTCTTACGAAACACTGAACAACAGTTATGTTTTGTTTTCTTCTGTCTTGTCTAGTTACCAAACGCACCCTTAAAGCTAATAGGGACAAACAGAATTGAGTGACACCATGTTTATACAACACTGCTGTTAATACTTGAAATTACATTGAATCGACTTTTTAAGCGACCTTGGTCTTATGGATGACAGTTTTGTCAATTTGTTGCACATCCAGGTGCTCATCAACTGCAGGAACAATAAAAAGCTTTTAGGGCGTGTGAGAGCTTTTGATCGACACTGTAACATGGTGCTCGAAAATGTTAGAGAAATGTGGACAGAGGTTAGTGTTTTCCACAAGCAAAATAAAACAAGGTTGTATGTATACATTCTATTAAAATATATTTTGTACATCAGGTGCCGAAAACAGGAAAAGGCAAGAAGAAAGCTCTTCCTGTTAACAAAGACAGATTCATCAGCAAGATGTTTCTTCGAGGGGATTCTGTCATCATTGTACTGAGAAATCCCAAGTGAGAGGTATGAATCTGCATCCAGTCTTTATTTTTGATTCGGCTGTTAAGCTAGCATGCTTATATAGGGGCTGTTTGGTGGGTTTTCCATTAAGTTCTGTCTGGATAAAGCTGTCTGTGTGGATTAATCTATCTGTAGAGATTGAGAAGGTTTTTGTTTGGGAGGGTTTTTTCGTAGATGGAAGGAGCGTGTCTTTTAATTGGGAGGGGCAGATATGGAAAAAACTTGGCTTTCTTCATAACGCTCCCCTTCGAAGCTTACTCAATAAGCTACTTTCTGTATCATTAAGCCACTACCAAACAGTAATATATAGATGTAATCTATCTGTAGAGATTGAGAAGGTTTTTGTTTGGGAGGGTTTTTTCTTAGACGGAAGGAGCGTGTCTTTTAATTGCGAGGGGCAGGTATGGAAAAACTTGGCTTTCTTCATAAAGCTCCCCTTCGAAGCTTACTGAATAAGCTACTTTCTGTATCATTAAGCCACTACCAAACAGTAATATATAGATTACCTGAATAAGCTACGAGTCCCATTAAGCTCATTAAGCTGCTAACAAACAGGTCTTTCAGTGTGTGTAGCAAAGAAAGATCAATATAAGATGCAACTGGCTGTTTCAAAAACTTTCTTATCTGAATGCTTTATAAGAGGCCCGTTCAAATAAGAAAACTAAATATCATGTGAAAGTAGGAAAGGAAGGTTAAGGGAGTGTTCGTATGTGAATCAATGAAAATTTTTATTTGAAGATGTATATGTAAACCAACATTACAAATTATTCATGTAAGTTCACATATGCAGTTTCAAATGGATTTTTTCAATGTTTCATATATGAACCTTCACACACACACACACACACACACACACAYATATATATATATATATATATATATATATAAAGAATAAACTAGAGTAATAAAGCATTCACTAAACATTTCCCCCAAACTGCAGGAAGCAAGCTCTGGATTTGTTGTTTGTGGTTGGAAGCTTGAGAAAGTTGCAACCTCTAACATGGAGGTCTTTGGATGTATGATTCTTCTGATGTTGGTTGTTTATGGATTACAAGTTAAAACCTTTCTTAGAGTTTATTCTGATACTATAATATACTAGTTGCCCTATTCTACTTCTTTTCTCTTAAATTAAGAGTTCTCTTTTTTTAAAGAAAAATTTGGGATGGACAAGTTTGAAAAAGACTTTGGCTTTTACTCGTCTTAAAAGCTTAATGAATAAGCTACTTTCTATATCATTAAACTAATCAAGTAAAATAGACCTTGGTTTATGAAATTATTTTATTAACTAATACTGTAATCTATAACATTTGTGTGAAGGTGACTTGTAAAATTTATTTCTGGTTAAAACAGGTAATATCTTCCTATTATCATATTATTGTTTTACATGATAAGTTATTTAATATAAATCATCAGTTTGTAAATGAGATGTTGAACATCTTTTGGAAATCAACCCAAAGAAAATTAGAACCACAAGTATGGTGTCTGATTGGTTTGAGCTTCGGTTCTAAATTTCAAAAGTGTCTAGAGGTTCAAACGAAGGAGGAACAAAAATCTCTTTGTGGTCATGGAGGTTTAAATACGCCGACTCTGGGTTACCTGTAAAGCAGGGAATCGTCCTGCGATTAATCGGCTTATATAGCGGATTGGATATCCAGGTTAGAGATGGCCATTTGTAACCGGCCCGGCCCGTAACCGACGGAGGCCCGGAACCGAGCCCGACTCGTAACCGTAACCGACCGGGACCGGCCATAACCGGTTAAGGACCGGCGGTTACGAACCGGTTAGGATAATTCGCGATTTTTTGGACCGGAACCGGTTACGCAACCGGTTATGGGCCCGACCCGGTCAACGAAAAAGTCAACGTTACCGTTAGAAAGTCAAACTAGCGGTTAGAAAGTCAAACTAGTCGTTAGTTACCGTTATGACCGTTTTTTTCATCTTTTTAGCTACCAAAACATGTATAAATAGAGATGGAAGTTCCTTAGTTAGTTACCAACACTTCTCATCTTCAAAAACGCAAATGAGGCTATTAGAAGAATTCAAGAGACCGGAACTCTTTAAGTCAATCCGACATGGGATACCGATGAAGATTGATAGATAAATGTATTTTATTAGCATTTTGTAAAACAATGTCACTTTAATCATAATAAAACGTACTTTTAAAGTGTACTTGAGTAAACCGTATTTTTAAAATTAAACGTATATAACRAAACGTATTTATAAAATTAAACGTATATATATAATACATAACAAAACGTATTTATAATAAAACATATTAAAAATAACATATTTCGAAAATATTAATAACATATTTTTAATTTATTAATTACCAAAAAAATAATAAAAAAATAAATTTTTTTTTCAAAGGACCGGCCGTAACCGGTTATAGGACCGGAACCGGGACCGGTTATCCTTAACCGGTTATATGAAAGCTTGACCGGTTATAGTGATTTTCGTCAGGACCGGGACCGGTTATGGAGGGACCGGTTAACGTCGGTTTTTGTCACGATTAGGCCCGGCCGTAACCGGTTAAGGCCCGACCCGGGACCGATTTTTGGCCATCTCTAATCCAGGTTAATAAAAGTAATTAGTAAAATTCCAGCTGGTGTAAGATCTTAAATGGTAGGATTATGTATATTTGCCCAAAATTTTCAAAAACCTTTTGTAAAATTCTTGTAAGATTATTTATATTATTTAAGTTGTACAAGAATTTATATTATTTAAGTTGATTAATATAATGGATATAATATATATATATATATATGTATGATTTATCAGTATTTTCGTTTTCAAATTCAGATTTCTTACCGTTGCCTATTTGTCGGTATGTAAATGCATCTCCAACCGCTATTACAAAATAGAAATTTTGAAAGATCATTTTGATCCAATAACTATTTTCAAATGTTCTTTAAAATAGAGATAACATGAAGAAAAGCTGTAAATTTAGAGAAATATATAAAAATCAGTATCGAGAAGTGAATGTTCTTTTAATTGTTTAGACCAACGAGGTTATATGTATTATTATTTTCTATAAAGATTTTTTAAAACCACATTAAAATGATGAATGAATTTATAATTAAAATATTGAAATATCAAAAATACGGTACATGTCGATGAGTAATTTTTTTTATTTTAAAGAAATTGACCAAAATAATCAATTTTTCGACCAAATTCACTTTTTAGTTACTTTTTGAACCACATTAAAGCTTATTTTTATTTAAAAATAATAATATTTTTTACACAAATGTAGATCCTTAGGCAAATTTTACTTTTTAATCTAAAAGTCAAGTTTACGCAAATATACAAGATATTTGCATAAACTTTAACTAAAATAAAATTTTAATTGAAATAATGACTAAAAAGTGAATTTAGTTAAAATTTTTGGTTATTTTGATCGATTTCTTTTTTTTTTAACTACGTTAATTGTTATGTAATAATTTATTGAATTCTTGGATGATGGTGGCCGAATTTTATTGGGCTTAGGTTGTATCAAATCTGGACCCAATAAGCAACCAGCAAGCGGCCCAATTCACACAAACCCAAAACCCTAAAAGAGCTTCTCCTCCCCTTATAGTCTTGTAATCACAATTCCCCTATCCAGTTGCAAGCTAGCCGTCTTCGAAAACGCAGGTATGCACCTCCGATCTTCTATCCTTATGCGTGTGCTTTCAATGTGTGTGATCCATCTGAAGACATCTAAGGTTTTCTAGCAACTAGTTTGATTATTGATTGTTGATTTTGTTGTTCTAATCGCAGAGAGAGACACAGAGAAGCGAAGATGAGTCGAGGAGCAGGAGGTGCCGGCGCAAAGGGCGGAAAGAAGAAGGGAGCGACTTTTGTCATTGATTGTGGGAAGCCTGTTGAGGATAAGATCATGGAGATCGCATCACTTGAGAAGTTTCTGCAGGAGAGAATCAAGGTTGGCGGTAAAGCTGGTAATCTCGGAGATTCCGTTACTATTACTCGTGAAAAGAACAAGATCTCAGTCACCTCCGACAGCAACTTCTCGAAAAGGTACCGAACTTGCCTACAATCAGTTTCTATTTCAGTTTAAATGAATACTTTGCTCTTTGTACGATTATTTTGACTTACTGTTCGTTTTGAGGTCACGATATCAATTGTTTTGAGCTTATAATTCTGATGTTTTTGGTCATTTTGTCTAATTTATAGTTCTGCACAAACATAATCGACTGCTGTAGATGGAACTTAGATTCTTTGGTTTGATAAGTTTTGAATATATCAACACATAATTGTTGCATATTTGTAATTTGATGCAAGGTGCCTATATGCGAAATAAGGACATTGTCTAGTTTTCTGATGTTTTTGAATGAAATCATTTACTCCTTTGTCTCATTAAAATGATAACCATTTTCTTTAGAGATGTCTGTTAGCATTTGCAACATTGATCTCTTGGCAAGGTTTTAGTGTGGAATTTGTTTGTTTGTTCATTGTCATTGTTCATAAGATTGATGATATTGATAGTAAGAGATTCCTCAGCTACCATGATTGTGGTAGTGAACTCATGATAATGGGTTGCTCACTGTTGCTACAAAAAGAGAACAAGTGTTTTGATGAGGGGGGGTTCAAGGTTAGATGTAGAAATCAATCAATAAAACACTATGGACTTAACTTTTGCTGCGAATTATTGCTTTCAAACCACAAACTTTGTTATTCTAGGTGTATGTTGGTGATGTAAAGATGCATAACAATGGACTTGGAGCTACCATCTCAACTAATGAGATGTTCCACATCTATTCTATTTCTTGGTCTGATGAAATTTATTTCTTTTTATGTTGGGGATTATTTTCTGATTCTTGTAAGATTGGTGGTTAAATTCCAATGGGGTTTTGCTATTTTTTGTGGTGTTGTTTATTAATGATCAAAATGGCTTTCATTTACCAATAATCAAATTGTTTCGTCTTTTCATGATTCTTCAGGTATCTGAAATACTTGACAAAGAAATACTTGAAGAAGCACAACGTGAGGGATTGGCTTCGTGTAATTGCTTCAAACAAAGACCGCAATGTTTATGAGCTACGGTACTTCAACATTGCTGAGAACGAGGGCGAGGAGGAAGACTGATTGATCTTGTTTTATGTAGTTTTTTGGCATGGTTTTGGCTTCTTGGACTTGTTATATCAGTTTCTTTTTTTCTTCAGACTTTGAAATATTGTTTTGCAGTAAAATTCTGGGTCTATGTGGTTTTGCAAATTTGTGTTCATGAGATCTCAGTTGAACATCAAGATTTTAACTAATGGCTTCATTCCTCACAATTCAAGAGACCAACACTTGATCTTTGAAGGAAAATTTTAAAATGAATTTCATCTGGATGCCATTTCAACCCTAACTATTTATCGAAAGAATGTGCCTTTATTTTAAGTGGATCAAAGCCTACAAAATGAAGGATTCAAAGTTGAGGGTACTGGGGTGAGAGGGTATTAGGTGTTGTTTGTTTACTTCTTAATAGTTTTATCAAGAGGCAATATTTAAATCGTTAAAAGATAATCTTGTTTGGCAAAAAAAAAAGACTTGTCTTTTAATGGTTCTAATACCTTCTAAATGATTTTGTATCATGGATATTTTTGATGATTAAGAGCCCTAATTTTATTGTATACAATTACCAAATAATTATATTTTATTTGTATTATATCATGAGAGACTCTTAATCATTTTGACCATTTAATCATTTTGCATCAAACCATTTAGCAATTGTCAAACAGCCTCTTAGAAACTAAATGATTCTTCTCTAATGAAAAATAATGCTTCAAGAAAGATGAAAAACTCTCCATTAGTAAAAGCATATTTGGATCTAAGCTTAATGAAATTAATGGCTAATTACCCTAAAAACGATAGCTCGTCCACATAATAAGGTATTTGGATCTAAGCTTAATTTGCATGATGATTGACAATCTTAACTAATAAGTACGTGAAGGATCCAAACTCGGTCTATTGGCAAAAACAACCATGTGCGGATATAACTATAAATAATGGAGGTTCTTATAAGAATCTCATTTTTACACTTTTTGTTGTCAACTCATCTCCAACTCATCAAATTAAGATATCTCTTAAAAGTTCACAATGACGTTCTTTTTGTGGGTCCTATTGATTCTTTCAATATCAATAATTATTATATTAATAATTGTAAAGTCAAGAAAATAAAATAAAAAATAAGAAAAATGTCACTTTACACAAACTTTACGATAAGAATCAAAGTTTTTGTTCAAACACCTAGAGGGATGAGGTTCTTATAAGAATTAAGTCACTACACTTTTTACTTACAAGAACCTTCCATTGGAGATGCTCTGAGATTATGGTCCAAAGGTAAAAATAAGGAAACAATTGTACAACTGAGAACTTGATAGAATTAGTAGAAGACTTCTTTTTGGAAGAGTTTCTCAAATTATGCCTTGACTAATCCCGACAAATCATAAGTATAAGAAATCAGCCATAATAACTCACGACCACAATTGTTTAACATGGATCGACCGATTAGTAAAATATTTACCTTGTTTTGGGTGGCAAGTAGGTAGTTTATGTGTAAGTAAGAAGCAAAAGGATAAAAGAAAACTTGGATAGAGTAATAAAGATAAAGAATGAAACTAAAGAGAGGGTTCATTGTTGCAAACTGAAGTGATGCCAAAATTGGCTTATTTAAGGGTTAAGCCAACTTATTGAAGGATTAGTAGTAGTAGGTATGAGAGACATGCACTATAAGGAAATGGTAATAAGGAGTATTAAGGAAATGGTTTGAGCTTGACACCAAAGGTTAAAAGTGTCTAGAAGTCTTAAATTCAAATACAAGGAGGAATAAAAATCCTCCTATGGCCACGGAGGTTTAAATGCGGCAACTCTAGGCTACCCGCAAAACAGATGGTCATTCTGGGATTAGCCGGCTCGCATAGCGGGTAGGTTAATAAAAATAAGAGGTATGCTAAATTAAATGTATTATACATTGGTAATAATGGAATTGTTCATTAAGGAATTGTTCATCTCTTGGCAAGTTTTTGGTGTGGAATTGTTTTGCCCATTGTAGTTGTTCTTTAAGGGTGCGTTTGGTATGCAGACTACATGGGACAGGACGAGACAAAAAAAATAGTCCCATGTTTGGCATGCCATGGACAAAAAAAACATGGGACATGGTGGGACTATTTTTAATTTTAGTGGGACAAATTTTGATATTTCTTGTTCCACCAAAAAAGGTGGAACAATATGGGACTAAAGTTAATATGACAATATTTTGATTGATTTGTTGTCATTTTACAATTATTATATGATATAAAATAACATTGAACAACATTTAGGGGTAATATAGTTATTTTAATAGTTTGTTCTCATTCTGTCTTAGTCGTATCAAACATAGGACAAACAATTCGTCTTGTTTAATCCCATCCTGTTTTGTCCCGTACCGTTCCGTCCCGTCCTGTCCCGTCTCATCTCGTCTACGTACCAAACACTACCTAAGAATTGATGATAGTGGTAGCAAGAAAGTAGTCAACTAAATATCAGAGACGGAACTAAATTCTTTTTTCAAGTGGTGACACTATTTAACTAAAAAAAACAAATATAAAGATATATTTTAGAAAATTATTATTGTTCTGTCAGTTACTTCATTGTATTTCATATGTGAGGTTTTGTGTCTAAGTTTTTTTATAATTTTTTTCCAGAATCATGATAAATATGAAATTAAAAGCTAAAAACTAACAAAACGACACTAAAGAGATTCAAACTCGAGTCTAGGGTAGAAAAAAAAGCCGTGCAAACCAACTCTCCCAAGAGAAACTTGTGTTCTTGTTTTAGTTTCTATATATATATATATATATATATATATATGTGTGTGTGGACTTGGGATCATGTGAGACCAATGGTTTTTCGTGAGACCCGTAAGACCAATTCTCAATCCTTGGATTAGATTTACAATCGTCAGATTTGATAATTCATAAACGCCACAAGACTTCTCAATAATTACAAAATTGCCACCTTGCAACTTTAGACAGGGCCGGTCCTAAGATTTTTGATGCCCCGTGCGAAAATAATAAAAAATGCCCCTAAGTCTATTTTTTTTAAAGAGTTTAGAACCTATTCAAGCTAAGTATCTCATCCCTATGTTGATTTTTATTAATTATAATAAAAAAATTCAATAGGAGGACATAAAAACCAAAACCCCGAATACATAATATAAAACTATAAAAGGATAAATAATGGATTAAGATTGTGTTTCCTTCTTTTTCAGTTTTCCGTTTTCCAAATTGAAATTAGCAAAATAGAAACTTTATTTCAATATATAGGACCTAAAAGACAAGGAACACTATAATTAGTTTTTAACTAAAACAGTAAATTACATCTAAATTACTATCATAGTAAGCAAAAAGTAAAATTCAAAAGTTACAGGTTTAACGACTAAAGACTAAGGGTTTATCTGTTAGCAGCTTAATAAGTTTAATGAAATTAACAGCTTATTCGGTCAACTATGCATGATTGTTTCGTAGTGGCTTAATGATATAGAAAATGACTTATCCAGTAAACTTCTATGAGCTCTATATAGAAAGCCAAGGTTTTTTTTTTTCAAAACATGTCCCTTCCAACTAAAAAAATGCTTATTACATATGCAGAAAAACTCTCATAAGCAAAAACTTTTCCAACTTATATAAACATATTACTTCATACAGACAACTTTATACAAACAAGAAATTTTCCAACTTTCCAACTTTTTCCAACGATGTGCATTAAGTATTCATCACTATTAGGCCATGCCCTTGTTTTTATAGTTAAAGCTCAACTGTCCAATTCCAAATTATTATACCTAAAAATAGTAATAAATGACAAATTGATGCCCCTTTGGCTTTGATGCCCTGTGCGGCCGCACAGGCTGCACGTGGCCAGGGCCGGCCTTGACTTTAGACCATTAGATCTTTAGTTTATAAAGTTGATCGATGAACATAAATTAGTCTCACGGGTCTCACGAAAAACTCTTGGTCTCACGTGAACCCAACCCTATATATGTGTGTGTGTGTATATATATATATATATATATATATATCGTGTTCTCTAAAAGTTTCGAGAACACATATTTTCCCTTTTTCGTTCATAAAAAAAGGTTTCGAAAACACACAGCTTTAGAATGTATGATGAGACACAACATTCAGAAT
Organism: Cynara cardunculus var. scolymus; assembly: GCF_001531365.2. Classification (NCBI taxonomy): domain Eukaryota; kingdom Viridiplantae; phylum Streptophyta; class Magnoliopsida; order Asterales; family Asteraceae; genus Cynara; species Cynara cardunculus. Next base: position 12,971,898 of record NC_037536.1, on the reverse strand, counting down.
GGTCATTCAATATCAATATTTGTGTTCAGACTCCAAATTTCAGGAAACAAAAAATTTTACAAGAAAAAAAAATTACTCTCCAAGAAGCAAAGACACATAAAAGCATTAAGACTTTATTTTTAATCAAATAAGCCATTTTTTTGGAGATGGATGACCAAAGAATTCGAGACCAGCAATCGACATCCGCCGTTCTCAAGCCGTACAAGCCGTAACCGGAGCAATATTACGTTGTTTCGACGAACTGTATTTCCTCGTGATGAATCTGCAATTCAGACACCGATTCGTTTAGTACAAAAAAGTCGATAAAATAACGAGTAATTAACACAAATGAATCGAGTTCATGCACTTGCCTGAAGAAATCTCTCCATAGGAGCTCATACATCAACCAGTTCATCCCACCATCACCGTCTTTTCCGGCGGAAACCGTTCTATATTTTACTCTTTTGGTTAATACCAATGGAATGCAAATCGTCGTAAACAACACCGCAAAATACATCAAAATGCAATGACGCTTGTCGTAGTTTAGTGTAACAAATAATTTTTTTACTCCATCAATGTAACGAGGTTTCAAAATTTCCTAATTTTTACGGGTCATTTAGGTATACGACCTTAAATGAGATTTTAATTAAATCCATGACCTCCTAACCGATTAAAAGAAAGTGGTTTCATGCTCGTCAGAACGCCATGGATTTAATTAAAATCTCATTAGAGGTTATATACCTAAATATCTTTATTTTTCATTTTTTTTGCCCATTTTGACCGGTAACTTGTTGATCTTGTAACATCTGATGACGTAGATATCAAGTTTATCATCCACGTCACAAAATGTTTAGGTTATCAATCAAAATAGGTATCTCAAAATAAGAAAAATTGAAAGTTACATTGATTGGGTAAAAAGAAAATTATTTGTTACATTAAATAAGACATACTAAGGGGTTAAATGCTTACTTGGTAAGTGCTTACCGGGTCACTTTACCTTATCGGATGAATATGACATGGATCAAGAATCTTACCCGGTAAGAGTGATGACAAGGACCGAGAGTCTTATTTAGTAAGTGAGAGTAACGACTCTTACCTACTAAACGTTTAGAGGATAAAAATGTTGCATACAATGCCGTTTTAATAGACTAAAATCTTACCAGGCAAGTTAAGTGAAAGTGTTGACTCTTACCGTAAGCGCTTACCAGGTAAGGATCAGGTAAACGGCCCTAAATAAAGCAATCTCATGAAAAGAAAAAGAATATTTGGGCATACCTAGAAGCAGATTTCTTCAACTCGTCAAACATGGAACGAGGAGAAAGACATCCCATTGCAAGCCACGGAGAGATTTTGCACGAGAAATTTGCGCCATAAATGCTATCGTTATTTCCATCTTTGGTTTCTTTGGGCGGTTGGGCTTGGCATTCGGCAGCAAACCTTTTAAGCCTTTGTAGTGCTTCGGTCTCACCTCCAACAAGGGGACCATTAGAAACCGGTTTAGCCTACGCAAAAGTAAATGATATCATCAAAATCTACGATTTTTAGCCCCATCATCTTCTAAGGGGCTGTTTGGCAATTGCTGAATGATTTGGTACATAATGATTAAGTGGTCAAATTGATTAAGAGGCTCTCATGATATAGTGCAAAATGAAATATAATTGTTTGGTAATTGTGTACAATGAAATTAGGGCTCTTAATGGTTAAGAGAGATACAGGATACAAAATCATTCAGAGGGTTTTAGAACAATTAAGAGACCGACTTTTTTTTTGCCAAACAAGATTCACCGATTCAGAAGTTGCTTCTTAATGAAACTATTAAGAGGTAAACAAACAACCACTAAATCAAGACACCTAATCTTACTAAGGGTATGTTTGTTAATAACTAAATGAGCTTGATGAGACTCGCAGCTTATTCGGTCAGCTATACTTTGATAGTGGCTCAATGATATAGAAAGTGGCTTATTCATTAAGATTCTAGGGGGAGGTTTATGCAATAAGCAAAGTTTTCCCAAACCTCCCCCTCCTAGCTAAAAAACACACTCCTTCCATCTATGAAAAAACCCTTCCAAACAAAAACCCTCACAACCCGTACAAACAGATTAATTCACACAACCTTTATCCATACACGACTTAGTGAAAAACCAACCAAACCACCCCTAACACTATGTTTCGCAAACTAGCTAATAAGCTAGTTGTTAGCCGATAAGCTAGCTAATAAACTAGTCATGTTTGGTAAAAACTGACTCATAAGCTAGATGACAGATATAAAATGACCTATTAAGAACATTAATCAGAAAAAAAGACCCTTATTGAAAAGCTACTTGAAGGAGTGTTTCAAAAAGCTAGCTACTACCATGGCCAACAAGAATCATAACTTCACTACTACGAAGAGCTAAAAGCATCCACCATTTTGGGGAAATATTGGTGTGAAGCAAACTGCTTTCTACATTAAACCATCCATGAAGTACAGCAAATACAAAAAAAATGGTGTTAAATGCATTCAGAATAAAACATATTCAACATGAATTTGGGAGGTACTATGTTTGAGGATGAAAACTCAAATGTGTACACTTAAGACCAGTATCTAGGTGATTTCGTAAAGATGGTTCCGTCATACAAACCAAACCACAAAACTCAGTATGTCCCACTCGAAAGCAGCACCTGGGGGGTTGGGATGTATCCAAACCTGACCTCCATCTCAAAAGCTAAAGCGGCAAAACGTAATTTGGTTGAGGGTTGGGAGATTTATGGCGAGGGGACGAGGAAGTTGTTAGAAAAAGGTAGAGTTGGCCAACAATGGCATGTTGTTGGAATGTGTGGAACCTTCCTCCAAAAGGGCCCTTCAGGAGAGAAAGAGGTTCCAACATATATTGAGAAGAATAAGTCCAAGTCTAGTCAATGTGGGACTCTAACAAGCACCCTCAAACGAAAGCTAGACGGGTACAAAATTGTCCAAGAGTGTCGAGAGGGGGCTAGACGAGTACATATTATCCTAGTGTAACACCCCAAAGCGCAAAGCAATAGGCTGGCCCAATAACTTCAAATCCAACTTAAAACCATGGTGGAAGTTATTGGTAGCCCACAACTTGAGGCTTATAAAGGAGCTCACAGATCTCATTTTCTATCTATGTGGGACGAGTTGTTACACCTAGAGTGTCGAGTGCCTAGAATGCTAGACGTCGACTCTAATACCATGTTAGAATATCTTAGGGAATGAAGTTGCCTTGACCAATAATCGGGTGTAATTCATGTTTCCAACCCAAAGGGGGTTTGCAGTTCAATGAAACGATGACCTTTTATAACTCGAGAACTTCAAAACCCACCATCATATGAACAAAAGATCGTCCCTTTTCTCCATAAAGACCATCAAAGAACACACCAAAATGCAGCAAGATCATACAATCAAACACAATTATCCAAATACTAAACAAAAAGATTGGTTTCTAACACAATCTCAACAAAATGTGTTAACAAGAATCCAAATTCATCAGAGTATGAACATCAAAATTTGTACCTGACTCATAGCAGCAGAAGGATTGAGACCCAAATCAACCAGAGATGGAATCTCACCAGGCTCAATATCACCACCAGATGGCAATCCCTTTAATTGAGCAAGAGCTTCAATTGTCTTCCTCACCTTTAAACCCTTAACTTTCTCCCTAAATCCACCATAATTTGTTGGCATTTCTTCCAATTTAAATGGCAGATCTTCAATATGATACAATGTACTTCCCCAAAAGTACTTAATCTCCACACCTTCATCTTTCAATCCCATTTCAATCTTTTCTTCACCTTTAACTTCATCATTAGACACTTCTCTATGAGCATAAACAGCCTCTGCCCCAACTTCTTTAACCAATTCAGCTAAAATGGTTTCTGGTTTTCCAATTCGAACTATAAGATCAGACCCTCTTGCCTGAAGATTCTTTCTCAAATCCGAAACCGATTCGATCAAAAAAGATGCTCGATGGGGGCCTGTTTTATCGAACCCAGATGAGGACTTCCCAAAATCTGTTGGATCAAAACAGTAAAGTGGTAAAACAGACATGGACTCATTATTGGCAGAAGTTAAAGATTCATTATCTTGAACACGAAGATCGTTACGGAACCAGACAACGGATGCACGGCGGAGACCGGCGGGGTTGGATGGGTCAGAGGGGCGGCGAGGGTTTAGGGGTAATGGGTTTTGAAGAGGGTTGGCAGAGACGGTGGATTTCAATAGGGATTTGGTGGGAAGGGTGGTGGTGGAGGAAAGAGAAAGGTTGAAAAGGGAGGAGATTTGAGATGGGATTTTGATAGTTGTAGGGATTTTGGGAGAAAAAGGTGAGATTTTTGGTGAAGAAATGAAGTGGGTAGGAAGGAGCTGAGGGAAAGAAAGGGTGATGGATGTAAAAGGAACAATGGGGAGGTGAGATTGGTGGTCGGACGGTGGTTTCCCCTCGGAGTTTTGAGAATCTTGAGGTTTAGGATCCATTTTTTCCGGTGACTGGAAAAGGGTTGGTGGTGGGGAGGTTGAAGATGATGGGTTTGAAATGAAGGCGGCTTCTATGGTGGTCTTTTGTGTTTCAAGGGTGATATGGTTTTAGCGTGGTTGGTAGGGAGGGGGTGGTAGGTGGGGGTTATGTAGTTGTCCAGTGACCTTTTACATGGCTTATTTTATATAATATTTTACTTAAATTTAATATAATATTTTGAATATTCTTACGAATTATTAGGAATATGTTCACACAAGAAGTCAAAATTTTTTATGAAAAAACGAGAAGTTTTAATATTATATATGATTATACGTATTATATATATATAAGTTTAATTATGTGTGATTGAACACATGTTGTGTCGATAATACATATATGATATTGAAATTTTTCGTATTATCGTAAAATGTTTAACTTCTCACATTATCATTAATTTTTAATTATACAGGATATAAATGTCAAAAAAAATATAAAAAACTAATAAAATGTCATTGAAGATAAAAAGATATAATTTTTGCATATATACCTCTCTCATTGAAGATGGTAGAAAAAAATAGTTTCATATACATCAAAAAGGTGCTATACACTCTTTCTTGTTTTATAAATTCGTGTTTTATAAATGATATATTAAAATATATGATTTTAAACGAGATTTTAATTAAATTCATGACTTTTTTAATGATTATAAAGTTAAAATATTATTGATTTAGTTTAATCTTATTAAAAAATATATACTATATGAATTCACCTCCTTTTATTTGTCTTCTATTTTTATTTTTTTAAAACAAATATAAAATTATCTAATGATAGAAAAACAAAATTTAGATTATTAAATTATCCATCAAAATTTAAGTAGATGACAAAAGAAGTAACTTAGAAAATATTTAATAAAACAAAAATAGAAAATTAGATATCAATATTTATAAATGTTTATATATATATATATATATATATAATTGTTAAAATCCCAAGTCAATCATATCAAACTGTAAGTATATGTGTAGATAAAACGAACAATATCCGATATTGTTGGTCTAAGTTATTACAGATGGTATCAAAGTTTGGAACCAGGCTGGTACACCAACGAGGATCCTGGGATCCTAAGGAAGGTGCATTGTAAGATCCTATATCAATTTGCAGATGAGAACTAAGGTTGCCTTATAAGAGACTATATATCTCATTCATTAGACACTTTTTAATACCACGAATCATATATGTGAACAAAGTAGAAAATATCTGATATGATTGATATAATTTAACAAAAAAATTACTATATTTTTTAGATAAAAGGGTAAGGAGATTGTGGTAATTTGTGGAAGTTAATTGTACAACATGGTCTCCTCCACTCCACCTAACTTTTTGTGACCCTTTTCATCTATTTGGTGGTTGGTGAATAGGAAAAGGAATAGGAATAGGATGGCATCTAATCTCTCAACAATACTCGGTCAACGGTCGATCTATGTGCAATAAAAAGGATATATTAAGTTATATAACATTTAAAACTTATTATTATATAAATATAAATTATAATATGTTGTGAACTATATAAAATAATCAATCAGTATACGTTGCATATTACCAAGACTATTTTATTCTTTTAAAATTACATGAATTCATAAAATAAAATAAAGATACATCACACATGTACATAATAATCAAAACCAAACATGCATTGAAAAGTTAGAATATTGGTACAAATAATTAAATAGAGTTATGAAATAAATATTAATAAATTAAGGTCAAAATTATCGATATACAATAATAGGAACATAAGAAAATTACGACAATCGATAGGATAATCATAACCCAATACTTCATGAGAATTAAGATGTTTGACTTGTTGACTCTTTTTAATCAACAATGACAATATAAATTATATTTACAATGATGGTTTTTTATGACAAACGTTAGAAGGTGTTGTTATATGTATACCTACAAATATTAAAATCAGATACATTGTATATCAAAAATATAGAAATATATTTTTGATGCTAATGTATCTGAAAATATATTAGTATGTAAGAGCATCTCCAATAGAATCTATATAATTTATTTACTAAAAAGGGTTCTCGTGCAATGCAACGAGATACATATTCATTTTAATGTTTCGTTTTTATTTTTTGTCTCTATTAATATAATACAACTTATGTGGTTTTAAGAAAGACAATATTTTTACTTTTGAATAAAAATAAATTTGAAGATATCATAAAATTTGAAAAATTACATGGATATTAATGCCAAATTAATCATTTAAAAGCTTTTTTTTGTACTATTTCTTTAATTCAATTTTATTATAATTTAATTTAGGTTTAGTAACGAGGTAATTTATTTTTGACTTAACAATATAATTTTTATAAAGATAATGATTCTGTTAAAATTCAATTATTATCCTAATTATATTTTAGATTTTTTTTATTTAAAATGAGATGTTTATCCTATATTTAATTATATTTATCTATAGTTAGTCATACGAATTTAAAAATGAAGCTTTAATAAGTTGTACTCAAACACAATTTACTTGTAATCTAAAATTTTAAGTAATATGCATTAATAAACAGTACTTCATACATAAATAATGGTTTTTAAGAGTTTTCGTCAAATATTTTATAATATAGTATACATAATAAAGAATCAAAAGACAAAATCTTTAAAAAAAAATTAAATTTAACTCCAATACATTTTTTATTTTAGAGATTTCAACATTAATTATATTTTTAAAATATTATATATAATTATCATTCTAATACATTTTTAAAAAATATATATAATAATGATGATTCGATCTCATATATCAAATTTTAAAAGAATTTTTCAAATTTAAAATTTTCTCTAGTTTTCCTAATTTTATTCTATTAAATCATGAAAAAATAAAAAATAAAAGTGGGGCAGCCCCCTTCTTCCAGTTGTCGCCCCTACCCCAGGTATAAATGCAACAGGACTTATGCGAGTCAGAAGATCCTGGCTGGAATGCTCCTACTCCTATTATTATATTTTATTTCATCAATTAAATAAATACTGAAACAATGAATTATAAATTATAATACATGAAATAGAAGACAAATTATATCGGTCTTCCTTCTTTTTTGAAAAAACTGTAGTTATGATGGTTACTGCTAATTCTTACTCTTTAGGGATATAGCGTTCGGTTTAAATATAAAGGATAGATATCGTGAGAAAGTATAAAGAAAGACTCGTATGTTAATGATTGAAAATCCTCTGAAAAATCTATTTAAAAATACATGCGTGAATCGACGTGACAAATTATTCATATGGATTCACATATGCATATACGAATTGATTTTTTCAATGAGTCACATGTAAACTTTTCCTTAAACTTTCGTTTCTTACTTTCTCATAATAATTAGGCTTCTTATTTGAACCCTCCACTATATATATATATATATATATATATGTGTGTGTGTGTGTGTGTGTGTGTGTGGGGAGGGGGGGTGTGGGTGGGTGGGTGTGTTTGTGGAAATGTTCAAATGAGAACACCTTTATTTTATGAAAACACAAGAACATTTTTTATTTTAGTCAATCACATGTATTACTATATTCCATCCCGTGTGATACTAAATCAGAGACACAAACGACCTTTGATGTAACCTAGGTTGCAGGCCAAGTCGTCCGCACACCGATAGACTCCCTCATGTGCATAACCTGTGAGAAGGGTATTCTTGATATGATAATAAAATCCATCATATGTGAGATACTAAATCAGAGACGCATGCGACCTTTGGCACGATGTAGGTCGCATGCCAAGTCGTGTGCACAACACATGTATTATCACACATAGTAATGATGTTTTTACATATTCGCAAACTAGAGGTCTCGTTTAAATCTCCACCTCTATATATGTGTGTAAATATATATATATATATATATATATATATTTGTGATGACTTGTGTTTTTTGGGTTAAATATCATATATTTATCTCCTATTTGTGTTTCTAATCGATTTTATAGTAATATTCTTAATGGTTTTTTTTCTCATGGGGTCCTCTCTTTTGTAAATAGTTTTCTAGGAGTAGGAGGCACTTTTATTTTTATCAGGAACCAGTCATTTGGTTAGCAAACTGTTAGTTGTTTTCTAGCCACTGTTTGGTTCTGTAGGATTATACCAGCAATGCACTTGTCAATCAATTATCGCTTTTTAGTTCACATTTGAGTAACAAAGTTCCCATTTTTTTATTAAGCTTTGGAGGATTGATTGTCTAAGTTTGCACACAGAAAGAAGAGACCTTAACAGCTAGGGTATCACATGGACAACTTGGTACCCAAACTCGAATATGGAAAAGAAGAAAGCAACTAACCGAGTGGATCAGCGAGATTTAGAGCTGCAAGCGTAGGAAGGCCGGGACTGTTGGTTGTGGTTTGATGACATTCATACCACCTTGGGCATTTGCCTGTTGAAATCAAATACAAAAAAAAGAACAAAACTATTGGTTGACGGAATCTTTAATAAAAATAGAAGTTGTTACATGCACCCCTTTTGGGGTAGGCTAAATGCACCCTTACATAGGTAAAGGATCATGTGAGAAAGAGAGTTAAAGTGAAAAGCGTAAGAAGGGATCTGGACCGTTGATCATCTTTAATCTCAAACCCACCCATGAATTGCGTTTGATGCGGGAAGTGATCCGGTGCATCTCATCCTAATATGCATCTAAGGGTGAAAATCCCTCCTTACGTTTCTCATCTTAACTCTTCTTCTCACCGGAACCCAACCCCCCATATATTACTAAATACACCCATACCTATAAATTTCCTCCTCACGCACATCAACATCAAGATCTACATTGTACATTCCCAATACATAAATTATCTTGATTCTGACATAAAAGGATGCAAATAGCGGTACTCACATCTTTTATGTCAAAATCAGGTCAAATCATGCATTTCCTAAAAGAGGGGTTTGATGTTGATAGGTGTGAGGAAGAAATTAGTATAACATGGTGCATTTATCATAACCCTGAAAATATCGTACAGAAAACCTAAAGGTTATTATTACCTCATAGTAGGAATTAAAGTTTAGACGCAAAAGGAACTGCCTAAGGAACGGGGCTCGTTGACTGCCGGAAAGCCTGCTGCTACGCAATATGGTGTACAGGGAATTTGATTTGCTGCTAAATTCCTGTAGATATAAAAAACATACCAAACAACTAAAGTGGAATTGTGGAAATGCAACTGTCATTCACAAAGAATATCAGTTTGACCAAAGGGTCGTGGTACTCGGGTTACTGGTAGTTCCTAACCTCCCTTGAGGTGAAAGAATTTGTGAGTTTTGCCTTTTGCCGTATATACATGTACACACTTCCAAAAAGCAGATCAATTGATGTGCTATTGTTGACCGGTACAACTACTGTTTACTGTTTTTGCCTGTTCGCACAAAGTCTTGTTCTTCAAATACTAACCTAGGGGGAAATCATATAAAAATAGTCTAAAAGTAAGAAACCATAAAAACCAGTTTGTATGTATTGTTTCGTAGATGAAATGACACATGTGAACATGCAATGTTCATACAGCGCTGTTTCATAGATGAAACATCAATGAACGTTTTGCGTGGGAAAAAACACAAAAATATGTTTATACCTGAAACATACACTCATACTCACACACAAGAACAAAACCTGTTAAACAATATAAATCATAGCTTAAAATCAAACACACTGAATGATTTTTTGTTGATTTTCATGGGTTTGGTTTCACAGTGTTGTTTCATATATGAAACCGGTTTTCATGGTTTCTAACTTTTAACGGTTTCTATATGATTTGCAGCCTACTTTCCTATGTTTCATGCACTCTAGTTTCTTTTGAAGTCCATAAAACCAAAAAAAATTAAAGAATTCACAAACTTCCCAGTTTAGCTCATAACTCCCAACAACTTCTTCGCAAGTCACCAAAGGGCCTTTGGTCTAGCGGTATGTGAGTCCTTGGCCTTCTAGGAAGTCAAGGGTTCAAACCTCACCAAAGGTGAGGAGGGTGTGTGAGTTTATTTGTTCTATTTGCCGTATATAAATATTATATACTTAAGTCGGGGTTTTTCGCTAGCCCGATAACCTCCAAATCAACATAAGACCAACGTGGAAGTTATTGGTTATAAAGAGCTCACTAGTCGCATTTTATTCAAATTGTCGAAAGAAAAAAAGCAGAATAGCAATTCAAATCACCTCAGTTATACGCTCCAATTCTTCGATGCTTACATCAGTTTCTTGGCTCTCAATCTTCCAGCAGAATTGCAAGCACAGCTTCATGATTCCATCCAATATTCTTGAGACTGAGCCAATATCCAAGAAAGATTGTGATATCAAAGCCGACAAGTATCTACATCACATACAGCAAAATTTTAGCAGAAAAAAAAACACATGTATGTAATAACAATTAGACCTTAAAAAGCATGATGCAATAAAACGTGTATCTTTAACTCACGCTTGATGGAATCCCACCAAATCAGTGAAATCCCGCGATTCCTTTATACGAGCCAGCAATCTGTTCCACTGAGATTCTATCACATCCACCTGATAACAAGACAAGTAAATATGAATGGCTGCAAAACACTTGATAACAGATACTAAAATGTAAAATCATCACAATACTTCATGGAACTCAGAGTTCGCACATAATCCTACCTGTATATAGAACTGAAGATTCCGTATCAAGAACGCCATCTGCTCTCTAACCCTCAACATTGGTCTAAAGCGTTGCCGTCTTTGTTGAGATGTTTTGCCATCTTTAGGGTCACTACGACGTTTAGCAAAATCTGAGTGATCTTGATACATTACATATTCCCATGACTTTTCCAATTCCACTTGGGTTCGCTTCAACCGGAGTAAATACTGAAAGATCCTGGTGTACCTGGAGCATGCTGACTCATAAACACACAAGTCCAGAAACCATGAACAGCAGAAGTCTGCCCCTTTAAATAAATGCGTTAAAAAGGACAACTTTAAGGCCATCTTTGGCAACATAAGCTAGCTTATTTTTTAAGCTTAATGAACCCTCCCCCCTTGGTTAGATATAAGCTAGCTTTTTGATACTTCAAGTAGCATTTCAATAAGCTCCAGGGGTTTTTTGGCACTCTTTTTCCAATTTTTCCCCTTATATTTTCGTAATTAACTTTTTAACATGTGTTTTTAGGTCATTTTAACATGTGCAGACAGCTAACTTTTTAACATGTGCCAACAGCCAACTTATCAGCTATTTTGCCACACATAGCCTAAATGTTCTAAAACAGGGCCCAAGTTATGGGATTTCTGAAAAAAGGATGGAGAAGGAGGTGTGCTGGAGCTATTTATAAAGCACAAGAAACAAATGAAATCAAAGGATATTACTTGAATGCTACTGTGGGTACATGCGAAGAAATGACAAAAAAGGGTAGCATTTGCCACAAAACTGGGAGTTCCTATTATAATGGTACAACCTTGGCAGCTAGCAAAAACTAGGAATGTGTAATTAGTAAAATCAACGATACCTTGTGAGCACCTCTTGTGTAAAGAACAACTGCAAGGGCCAATCAACAGAATATTCTAGGGCAATACCATCCCAGGCATCTAGGGACATCTCTGATGAAGTATCAGATATGGCACTGGGACCTCCATTGGCAAAAGTTGTTGGCTCCCGAACATCTACTTGGGAAGACCTAATGTTGACCCTAAAAGCAGGAAGTAGTTATTAATATAACTATTTGTCTGATAAAACAAATGTAACTATTTGACTGCATAGTATTTCACCGCAATGACACTCTTGAAAAATATTTATCTTCATCACTGATAGTCTTCGTTATGGCCTGCATTAGAAGTATGCAAACATATTTCTCTTTAAATCTGCTTATGGTCCAAATGAAGTGGAGAATATCTGATCTTGATAAAAACCATATACAAATCTCAGTAACAACCCTCATCCCGAAGAGAAGACATCACTTACAACTAAAACAATTGCCGGATAATAGATACACAGAACTAAATTACCATCTGAAACGGAACCATAAGATCTGCTTCAGCAGTTGACTGCCGAGGCGGTAACCGCATCAACTGACGACTTCCCTCAAGAAAGCTCTGGCATACAATTGAAGTTTCATTAAGTTTACATAAAAGCATAAAAAGCATTGATGAGAAACCAAAAGGGTATACGTAATTTTCCATGGCAGGCTTGTGTGCCACAAAATGAATGCACATGAGGTGGAAACGTGAAGTAAAAACCAAGGCTAAATTACTCCATTTATTTAAGAAAAATGGCACCATTATAACTGCTGTATGTTTTATTGTGCTATAGAAAAAAAACAAGGCAAAAATAAAGAACATAGTCATAAGAGCGGTTTGAATGAACTTCATAAGTATACCGTTAACAGAAACATGGTATAGAGAGAGTTGCAACATACTGGGCTTCTGATGTCAATCATCAAATGAGTTCTAAATAAATTAACATGTTAAGATGCAGCTACTTATACGTGGAAGGAAATTTCAAGCAAATACTTTAATGAAAGAACAGCCTCAGTAACCAACATGCTCGTCATATATGGACAAGAATAAATGGTAGATTTCAGTTTTGTTGAACGGTTATGAATTCGAAAATTCCTGTTATGACAACACCTCAAAGTTACCAAGCCAGCAGCATATTCAGGGTGTCCTTACTCAATGTTTAAGTCTTTTGGCATTGCCCTGGTTACCTGGTATTCGTAAAAGGGTAATCTGCATATTCAACAAAATCTATATGCAGACGTAACCTAACAATTATCTGATGATATTGGCTGAATCAATTTGCGAAGAACAATTTTAGCCAGTCTATGTACTTGGTTTCTGATTTGAAGGACGACTCACGTTCCAAGGAAGCACCAAAAAGAAACTATAAAAAACACAACATACTGAAGAAAAGGAACACTAATGAAGTAGCAATCAATTACCTGAAAGAAATCACCTTTTGCTAGAAGAAAATAATCTTTGATAGCTTTCAAATGCCCATTTAGATCAGCGCGGACAACTACAAGCTACAAGTATGGATGAAAAAAGTTAGATACTTAATGACTGAAGTGGAACTACAAAGACAGATAAAAGCATGCCACATCTCTACCTGCCAAAGATGATTGGCTGCAATAGATCTGATTGAACCAATGGCCTCTTCAAATAATCTTTTGTGGAACTCAGATGATTCCTGTAAAAAGAGAATCTAAAATTTCAGACGGAGAAAAGGTCCATAAAAGCATACAACTATGCTTAGCAATATATAAGCTGAAAAATATAAGTATACAACTATGCTTAGCAATAACAAGAATTGATGATATTGTCAAAAGGATAAAGACCTGCAGATTTTTAAGCATTGATTCAATCTTATCAGCCTCTGATTGTGGCAATAATTCATCACCTGTCAACTTTGTATTTGATGAGGGTTCATTCCTCAGAGATTCTTTTAATGTTTGTGGCCCAGTTGCCTGATGAGATAACACATCCACAGATCGGAAGGCAGAACTTGGATTTCGAAGAACCCTGATTGCTTTTCCAGCAAAAAGAATGGATTCTGCCACCTGCACCGGAATGTATTCTGGTAACATATCCTGCAAGAAGATGTTGGAAATCAAGAAGTTTGCCAAGTGTAGAAATCACTTGAAGTTTGATATAAATGAACAAAACTAAAAATCAGTTTTAACATTCATGTATTTCAGCAAATTAGAACTTCTAGTATAGTATCAATAAAACGGTATATCTTGAAGATAATATAAATAGATATTAGATACAAACTATTGCATACCAAGGATATATTGAATCCCATGTACCAATCATTTAAAGATCCATCACTAACAGACATTTGTGCCATCTTTTGAATATTGTCAATGTGAGTCATTTCATTCTCAGACTTTCCTTCTTGCTGCCTAAAAGCATTAACCAACATCCTCTTTCAGACAGCTGTCATCTGTATCACATCTCTCCAGATCAATGTGAGACAACTACAGAAGACAACTAGTTACCTGCTGATGAAAAATTCTCCGTATTGGTCATGAAGAATCCCATATAACATCCAACATGCAAGTTGATTGTACATGACCTGATGTCCATGCCAAAGAAGTCTATATTCACAATGAAAAGAAAAAAAAGTTGGTTTACATTAATTTGCAAGTACATTAACATTTCCTTGCTCTTGAAATTTTTAGCATATGCATAGCAATAAGAATCACAGTAACGGGACAACAAATTTGATGGATGATATTTCTATTGGTAGTCATTAAATGACATTCTGTATGAAAATCAAGAATAAATATGTCCTTAAAATAACATAAAATAAAATTACGAGACCTTGGTCTTATACCATCTTATGGCATTATATGTGACTTCCAAAGTTATACAGTTCGGCTTCCCAGTGCAGGGACTTCACTCATGTCGGAAAAGATATGTAAATTGCCTCTGTTCCATTTGCAATATTTGCATTTTATATTTTACAGCCTTTCGGACTCATTGTCTAAGACCTATGCAGTTTAGGGCTAAGATTGGTATTGATCTTTTCATATCTACTACTGGACTACAGGAAAGTTGGAATAGTTGCATTCTGAGGATTTAATATAAGTTTCTCTTTCTTCTGAGATCTCTCTCTTCTTCAGATGATTCCATCTGGAAGTTTCCTCCATTTACAGAAAGGGTCTGTTCTGACTAAGAAACATTTTGAGGTCGTCAAGTAACCCAGAAGTACAATTTGTTTATATATCTTTCATGCGGTCAACAATTAATTCTTCTTCACTTATCCTATTTACTCTCCAGTTCTTATACGTACTTTTGCTAACTATAACAGAAACGCAAACGAAAAAAAGTTAAGGGATGACGATAAAAAACTAGATGCCAGAAGAATATCATACCGCTGAACACATGCCTGCTGCTCTGGCACCCCACAATGGCATCGTTTATACAGAAGATTAAGAAGTTTCCCTCCATGGATACCATCGCGCTCAATCTCAATAATTAGCTCATAAAGAGGAGGCAAGAAAACAAGAAACTACAATAACCATCCACCAATGAGAGCTCAAAGAACATAAAAGTGCTACCGAAGACTATATGCAATCAACATATACTGCAGAAGCCAAGTCTGCCAGAAAGTTCCGTGGGACTCGAACAATCCAACCTCTATACTTAGAAGCCTAAAGACATAAGAAGAAACCAAAATTATTAAACTACAATACAAGAAAATTCAAATTCCACCTTATTCAGGCCTTGAGTAACTGTAGCCAAAATGGGTAAAGAATCCGACAGCAACTTCTGTTCAATATGCAAAACGGCAGATCGGTAAACAGAAAGAATTTCCACTACGCCATTTGCAATAGCCCTCCTATAAACACTCTGATTGTCCCTTGTCTCTTTCAATATCTCAGAAGCACGTGACACAGAAGACTCATTCCCAGACTTTATCCAGCTTAGATTCCGGGACTTTGTGGCAAATCGATCAAGTTCACGGTAGTAAAACCCCAATGTAATTATATTCTCAATGATATCCCTGCATCTCATTAGCAACACCATGCATTATAACAATGAAAACAATGAAAATACTATGACTTTCATATAAAGCTACAAACTATTGCCGGCTTAGTTCTAAAGGCCATATTTCAGACCATTACAAATTTCCAAAACTGAATACAAGCAGGTAAAATAGCTCCAATTTTAAATTCAATCAGTGATAAATACGTTCTTCTCTGTTATCATTAGATATCACCATCACTTGATAAACTCTTAACCATTACTTAGCCTCTCCCAGAAATTAACAACAGCCTACAAAAGCGCAAATTGTCACATTGTTCTCCTTGTTTACAGAAGGATATAGTTCAATTCAGGCTTGTTGTAGAACTTTTCTTTTTTCCCTTCGATTCGTAACATCCTATCCTGTGAAAGCCTTCAGCTCACAGAAGATGAGAAATACCTTTCGGAGGGTTGAATAAAAGAAATATCAGGAGCAACTTTGAAGGTACATTGATTGGGCATGGAGTCCTCCGGTGAGAAGCCGACGGTTTGCCGGAATTCCCTCTCATCGATAATTAGGTCTCCAGTATACCCTAACAGTGCCAGTAGGAGTTCGTGTAGCATCTCAAATCATCAATTTCACACACTCACATCAGAACAACAGGAAGATTGAGACGATCGTTTGCTAAAATTGTCGGAAGGATGAAGATGATCGACGCGAAATCGCCGGTTAACTGAATTTCGAAAATGCAGGCTCTCGTTCGTATTTTTGTGGCCCGTTTGGAAACCAACCGGGTCCAGCCCAATTTTAGAAGCCCGTTTTTGACAGAGAATGGAGCCGATTATCAAACACTTACCCGGTAAGTACTTATCGGTAAAATTTAAAACTATTATTTATTTATCGGGTAAGATTTTAATCCATGAAAACGACATTGTATGCAACAATTCACCCGATAAGTGCTTACCATGGTAAGAGTCGTCGCCCTCACTTATCGGGTAAGACTCATGGTCTTTGTCTCGCTCTTACTGGGTAAGATTCTTAGTCCTTATCATATTCATCCGTGAGGTAACGTGACTTATTAAGCGCTTACTCGGGTAAGTGTTTGGTAAACGGCCCCTAAGTTACGGTTTTTTATCCCTGTGGTTATTAAAAATTACGAATCTTGTCCTCAGGATTTTGAAATTATGATTTTCGTTTATAGAGTTTGCAATTCGATGTTGTTTTCGTCCCTGAAACTAAGACTAGCTTCTATCTTTAAGTATGTGGGATGAAAATAGCAAAATAATTGTGAACCATAGAAACAAACAGCAAAAATTGTAAATCATAAGAACGAAAACAACAAAATCTCGGATCGATTTATCAAGTATCAACGTTATTTTCATAGAGTCATCCGGTCTGCCCTTGGGGATCCGACATTAATCCTCCCATACCTACTAATTGATGTACAAACTTTCTGTGTATGATCGTCACAAATTAAATTACTTGGAATTCAACAGGTCCTCTTTTTTCTTTGTTTTCTTCTTGTTTTCATAAAAATTCTCATAGAATCGAGAGGCAAGAATTGGACATCCAATTGCTTCGATTTCAAATAAAAAA
The DNA here is from genome assembly GCF_001531365.2 of Cynara cardunculus var. scolymus. NCBI lineage: Eukaryota > Viridiplantae > Streptophyta > Magnoliopsida > Asterales > Asteraceae > Cynara > Cynara cardunculus. The sequence goes on along the minus strand of NC_037536.1, from coordinate 12,954,420 downwards.
AACATCAATACTGATATCGGTTAGAACAAGGAGCAAGAAAAATGAAAATTTTATTTTAGTGATAAATCTTGTTAATAAAACGAGGCTTATAGAGTTCATCTATTCCTAAATGCTAAGGGAGGATTAGGGAAAACAAAAACAAAAGGGTACATGTACATGTACCCGAAACCGACACAGGTGGGTAGGTAAAGGGTTCCTCCGCAAGGTTCGTCCACGGAGGGTGAGTCAGGGCCCCTCAGCCTACGGGGTATTAGCAGCCGTTTCCAGCTGGGTTTTTTATCTATGGGCCTAGCAAAATAAAAATCCCCCCCCCCCCGCGGTCTGATTCTACCATAGAGGCAAACGATAGACGTCATAAAAATAGCCAAGTTTTTGCTAACCGACCCAAAATAGTCACTAGTTTCAACAAAAAAGAAATTGAAAAATCCCTAATCTTTTCAGTGTTTTTATGTTTTATAGGCCCACTAAGAAAAATTGTTCTGTCAAAACCTAATATTGTGAACCCATTTTAAGTAAAACTTTAAGGGGTTTTGCCCAAACCTAATATTGTTATGCCAAAACGTAACTGGCCAACAAAAAGGGTTTTGCAAGAAAAAGAAACTTGTAAACGGGTCGTCAGTCTATGCTACTTTGCAAAAAGTTGGCTGTTTTATGATGGGTCCTCCTCAGGTATGATTATTCTTGCGAATATCCCGTGATCAGTTGTCAAACACTTTAATTATTAAACCACAGTGTAAAATCAAAAGGTTATATTCATCTTCAAGTCCCCAAAAGTTCGATGCTTAAAACGATTTGCTTCCCCATTTTAGTTGACGGGTGTAAATCAAAACATTGTATTCATCAAAAGACAAGTTAAAGTAACAACTAAACATATATTGAACGACATTATATCAATCAGTAAGCATACTCATAGACGACATTGCCATGCATGTGAAACGTAACAGGAAGCGTGATGAGACGACTAATTTACGTTGGAGAGGAAGAGCATGTGCAACTAACACTGGAATTGAGTTTGTTGCACGTGCCCTGCATCTCCAACAGATATCACTCGTCCAAAATATTGTATAATCTGTAGCAGATATCACTCGTCTGAATTATAATGTGATATGATAAGACATAGAACATGAACACAAAGTGTAGTTTTATGGTTGTCTTCTTGGGTATTGGTGCATTTATATAGTTGGTCTATGGAGGTTTTAAGAGTTGCATCATGATGATCTCATAGGGACAGAAAACATGCTCTCATTCTGTAGCCATGGGGTTATGTTACTTTGTTTTGCGTGTTGTTGACAATCTCTTTGATTACATGTTGCAAAACGAAACATGTTCGACAATTGTTGAATGGTTTTGTGTAGAATTATTAAGTGGTTAGAATGATTAGGAGACTCTCATGATATGGTGCAAAATGGAATATATAATGGTTTGGTAATTGTTTACAAATAAAATAGGGTGTTGAATGGTTAAGGTAGGCGCAGGAAACAAAATCATTCAGAGGGTTTTAGAACCATTAGGAGACAAACTTTTTTTGTCAAACAAAATTCACCTCTTAATGGTTCATAGGTTGCCTCTTAATGAAAATATTAAGAGGTAAACAAACAACCCCTTAGTATATCCCAGTCAAAAGTAGTATGAAATAGTGAAAAGTACATAAACCTGTATTTAATCCATAAAGAACTTTTTATAGATTTTAGTTGAGTCCCAACATACGAGACAAATTACGGTGGTTTGGTTGTGTTAGTAAAAGACAAATGGCGACTTCAGTAAGGAGGATAGAAAGTGTGACGATCGAGGAGCGAAAAGTGTGAAGGTTTAGACATGACCTCTGATAGGAGCTCATGAAGACGTAAGATTTAGTTAACAAAGTGGGGGTGGCGTGGAGAAATGTAGCTAGAGTTGACGGGTTATCATCATAATAATCACATCAGGAAAAAAAAATTACTTTATAACCTCCTGACAGAATTTTCTCACAAAATAGTCAAGAAACCGCAAAAGCTCTTTTTCTTGCGGTTTCACAGCTTGCAACTTTGGCTTGTTTTTTGTGCGTAGATGCAAGTGACTACGATACTGCAACTTGTCGTTTTCTTAATGCTCTTTACAGTGGATGCATCATATTTTATTAGAATCCACAATGAAAAGTGTCTTGCAGCGTTGACTTGCGGTTTCTTTGCTGTTTTATAAAGAAAAAAGTGTAAGGTGACTATAAAGTAAATGGTTTTTCATGAGGTGATTATTTGAGATGATAACCTGATGAGAATTAGTAAGTTAGATTAGGAGTGTAACTACATTAAATTAGTTATATTTTTCATGTATCTGTTCCTATCGAACCAGTTTTTCAAATATTCATCATTCTCGACTCTTGTTTTTTTTTTCACACTTTTCACAAGTCAAAGATCTTCACAGAGACAACCGTTTTACGATTAGATTCTGAACGAAGTAATACTAGCATCAGATATTTAGTGTTGTGATGAGGTAACTATAAATTTGATGAGGGTGGGGGTGGGGGTAGCGTGTTGAGGTGCCTTTGCGCAAATCTGTAAAAATAAATAAGAGTACGAATTGCCAATAATACCCTTTGAGAACAAAAAAAATTCAACCCAACTTGATGCATGCGTTTGACTTGTATGTGTGTGAACAATAGACAGCTACACGACGTTACCAGATTCTCCATTTGACACTTGCAATTTCCTTAAATGTACCACTCGACAATCTTGCTTACATATGCCTTTGGAAGATTTTACATGAAAAGACAATTTCACCCTCCAACCTCCACATATTCAGATTACCAATAAATCCTAGTCTTTTTTAGGTCAATCGGTTCAAGCCTCACTGATGTTAAGAAGCGTGTGTGATTATTTGTTTTATATAAATATTATATACTTTTGAAAAAAAATAAAATTTTACCAGTAAAGCGTAGCCTCTCTAGAGGTCAGACTCAAATGTTACCAATGACAGGGAGTGTGTAGTTATTTGCCGTATATATATAATATACTTAAAAAAAGATGAGATTTTATGTGAAAAGACAAGTTCACACTCATAAGTAAGATGCAACCTACAGACCAAAGGGTCATTGGCCTAGTCTTCCTAGAGGGTTAAGGGTTTAAACATTGTTCGTGACTATTTGCCCTATATAAATATTATATATACTTCAAGGAAAAGATGCAACCTACAGATTAACCGGGTGAACAACAACGGCATCATGGTCCTGGATTTATGTCGTTCACGTGTCCAGATTCAAGTTATGGACTCGACTTCAATACAAATCGACAGAAGATATCGCAGAACAAATCAAGAATCTAAAAATTCCCAGATGTACTCATCATCTATTCTATTTCTTGGCATACGTAATCAACATAGGGCTATCGGGGTTTATCTTGAACCCTTGGAGACTATGCATCGCTACAGTTGCCTGCATTTCGTCACCATACTCGATAAAAGCAATACCTGGTTTAGCTTCAACCATTCTTACTTCTTTAAACCCTTGGTGCTGCCCAAATAGCATTTGAAGCATCATCGATGAAGTCTGATGAGGAAGATTTTGGATGAACAAGATGTTGTTTGGTGGAGCCGGGGCCTCTGGTATGGCGGATTTAGCACCACCCATATACGGTATTTGTGATAACTGCACCAACGGAAAAGAATTAGAGAGAGGCATACAAGGCCATATTTGCGGACCACAGAGACGGACCTATAATTTTTTTCAAGTGGTGGCACCATTTCACTATAAAAACGAAGCTATGGATATTTTTCAACAAAAGCGTTATTGGTCTATTGGTTAGGCTTTTTGTATGTGAGCCTGTGAGGTCCTATGTTCAAGTCTCTTATCTTAAAAAAGTTCAGAAATATAAATAAACTTGAAACTAAAAACTAAGGAAATGATACAAATCAGATTCGAACCAGCGTTTGGAAGGGTAGAAAAGACCGTGCAAAGCAACTCGGCCAAGAGAAACTGTGTCACTATTGAAAAAAATATACAGTTGCACCGAATACAATAATACGGTAGCCTCTTTCACGACCCTAAAAAATTTACACTACGATAGAGGAATGAAGCGGTGGCCCATGCCACCGTTTGCACCATAGTGTCTCCGCCCCTGAACAACCATAAGCTAGCTAATTTTTGGGCTTATTTAATAAGCCCTATTTGAAAAGGTATTTCAAGTAGCGTTTCAATTTTTCAATAAGCTCCTAGGACTTTTTTCCAATCATTTTTCAACATGTCATATAGTTTACCAACTAGTTTTTTACCAAACATGACTAGTTTATCGGTTAACGGCGAGCTTATCTACCAACTAGTTCGCTAAACATGGCCTAGGACTTACCAATTTCAGTCTTTCTACAATTCAGAAAAGAAACTAGAAATGTACAGTTACAAAGAGAAGGCGAAAGAAGGCATATATTTATCGAAGAAAAGTATCAAGAGCAGGAGAATGAAATCGGTGTGGTAGCTATATGACTTTTGATAATCATGGCATCAAATATTGTGTCAACACAAACTCAGAACTGTAACCTAAAAATCGTAAAGAGAACTGTTTTTTGTCAGTTCCACTGGGGTAGCCGTTTATAAGATTTTCCCTGAGTTGCACCATTTCAGATCACCCCAACCCAACCAACAACCACAGCTCCCCACACCCACCACCACCCAACAAAACTATGGCACCCCCACCCAACCGCCCCAAATGGCTTACAATTTTCAGGTGTTTAACCATTTTGTTATCTGCTGGTTAAGAACTTCAGACATTTATATCTAGAATCCATGTGTTATACATTCAACAATCAGACATATACGAAACAATATAAGGAAGGTTATATCAATTCAAAGTCAAACCATGCAGCTTTGGCAGATTAGAGCTTCTCCATAATTTCTCCAAAATGAAGAAACACAAGTCAAAATCATCAAAAAGAAAATATTCCAACTCCAACCATTTTCCCATTTTGGAGATTCCAATATAAGTTATATTACTCCCTCCGTCCTAGAGTAAGTGTCCACATTTCTATTTATGTTTTTCCCAAAATAAGTGTCCGGTTTCAAAAATGGATAACTAAATTCTCAAATCTAACCTTAATCAATGCACAAATATTTAAGCGTTGTGAAAGAGAGATAAACTAATTAAAGGTAAAGTTGTCATTTGGTCGACTAAGAAGTGTAATAATTATGCATGTCTATAATTGTGTGTCATTTCTATTGAGAAATAATTTGGGATAGAGGGAAACATCAAAATATTCGAGAATATTTTTCTAAAAAAAATCTCTCTTCTCCATTTTTTTTGGTGGGCTGGGGAGTTTTTTCTTGGAAAGAATAAAAAAGCAATTCTCTCTCTTTCTCCATTTAATTTTGGAGGATTCTCATTATTTGTAGAAATTTTCCCTTTCTCTCCTACTTTCTCCATTTTGGAGAAGCTGTTGGAGCAAAATAAACCAGCATAAAAACTCCAAAATCTATTTTTTCTCAATTTTGGAGGAGCTGTTTGAGATGCTCTTAGATCCACAGAGAAGTCCTACAATATCTGATTGAATATTTGAATGTACTAAAAACAAAGCATTCTTACCTGAGGGGTAGCACCATATGCACCCGCATAAGCAGCATTTGCACCAGTTGATGCTTGATTTGCATCATGTTGCCCTTTGCGTTTCCTTCCTGTTGAATAAGAAAAGACCAAAATAAGACAGTAAGGATAAAACATAAAGAATGGATGGCTAAAACAAATAATAGAAGGCAGTGCTAGGAAAACCTTGCAAATTTCCCATATTCTAACTTATATCTGTCCTTCTGTCTTCATGCTAAACTCACTTGTTTCATAATCAGTATAACACACTAGTATTTGATCTAAGGGGTTCCAACACACAGACAATCAGGAAGGTGTAGAGTAACCCATGATCATGCATGTTTATCACATAAGATAAATAATCCCGATGTCGGATCACTAGTCTCATCATGCACCCCCACCCCTCTCCTCTATAGCTGCCTCAAGGCATACAATAGACATTTCATTCAGGTGACATGGAGTAGTAATATTTTCCAATTTCTCATGCTCTCCAGCTTCTCTTCAGAATCCTGGAAACTTCCAAAAAGAAACTTCTTGACAAGTTTTGATGTTTCTCTCACATCTCTCCGATTCCTATTATGCAAACAGGAGTGTTCACGAACGCAACCAGAGGAAAGTTTCCTACACGTACATACTACCCAGTGAGAGGTTGGGTTTGTAAATGTGAAACAAACTTGCTCCAATACCATGTTAGATAAATGAGGTTCCAACTCAAAACCATTTGGAAGCAAGTGATAACCCACAGGCCATGATCATGTATACTCTACACATAGGTAGCATCTACGATAAGCTTAAAGAACATAAAGCACGATATCTTGGAATCAATTGACTGAAAAGAGAAAATCTACCAATCAAGTACAGGTCTCAGTTGCTAATCCACCCACCCATCCCCCCAAAAAAAGATAATTGAATGCAAAGAAAGCATCAACAGCACTACTGCTCACTTTTAAGCTATAATCCACCAATCGCTTGACAACAAGCAATTCAAGGTAATGTAAGAAGAAAGACAGATATTATAACCATAAAGAGATCAACCTCACGTTTACAGAAGCAGAATGAAAATTTAACCAGGCAGACATGGAAGAAGCATTTTATGTACCATAAACTCAGAAACATAAGTTCCTAGGTGGAAAAACAATTAGAAGCCTAAGTAGTAAATAGGTTGAGAATTTACTCTCTGCTGTAACTGGGGGTGTTAATCAAACTGCACTAACCACCCGCACCACATCATGCAGTTTAGAATTTTGCATGCGGTTATGATTTGTATTTTTGGCAAACCACACTATGCGGTTTGCTTTGCAGTTTTGAATTACAAGCTGTACCACACTGCATTTTAATATATATATATATATATATGTGTGTGTGTGTGTGTGTAGTAACATATTATATTTAACCAAAAAGTGATATATAAAAAAACTCAAACCCTCACAAGATCCCTACAGGTTAAAGAAACAAAAGTGCTACCTTTCTCCTCGTGCCTCTTTCTTTTTTCCCGAGGGACGAAAGTGCCATCTGTTTTTGCTATGACATCTGATTTTGTCTTTGCATACTGTATCCTCTGTAACATTAGAGTAAAGTGAGATTAATATAGGTCAAAGAAAACATGAATCTGAGGTCTTTCTGATTGGACATGATGTGTAAGAAAATGGAAACATCTTCTGGTTGCATAATGCATTCATCAGTACATTACCGAGTGAAAGGGTAATAATGTTGCAACAAGCATGAAACATGATTACATTGCCAAACTAGCATATTCAAGAGTTCAATTAAAAAGTGCATGTCCATGAGTTGCATACATTTAGACTTCCTATTTTTTGGAGGCAAAAAACAACTCAGGAACTAAATATGATGTTCAACATATATATATATATAGAATGGCCAACTCCTCATGCATGACCAAGCACACAAGAAGCAAAATGACAAGACATTCAATTAAAATCATATATATTTCAATGATGCTATTTCTTAGTGGTTAACTGATGGGAATCATGCATCATCACGACACACCAATATAGTCCCGGCAACAACATAAAAACAAGAAATAAGTTGAAGCACTAACTATATTTCATAACCAAAATTCATCCACTCCTAAAAAAGTGCATGGTTTCCACTAGCCATAGGTTCATATGTTACTTAAAGGTAATAATCAAGGTTCTAAATGGCATTAAGCATGGTATTGCAAACAGGTCAAGACACAAGCCTTAGAAGCCACAGCATTTTTCAAGTCGTAGGTTAAAGCGGCAAATCTATATATATATATATATATATATATATATATAGATAGAGAGAGAGAGAGAGATAGAGAGAGAGAGTTTGTTTCAAATACAACCCATCGTATTTGTACATATATATAGAGGCCATCAAACAAGAACAATACCTATTTAAAAGAACACGAAAACAGGCAAATCACGTGCAAAATCACATGTGATTGTACATTAATGGTCAAAAAAAGTGTCCAGGCCACTTGTAGATGCGTCTTCAGGTCGCCGGACAAGGTCACCTAACCTAAATCACGTGATTTTGTATGTGATGTTAGCGTAAAATCACATGTGATTCGCCCGTTTGCGTGTTCTTTTAAATAGGCATCGTTCTCGTTTGATCCTCCCTCTCTCTCTCTCTCTCTCTCTATATATATATATATATATATATATGATTATATGTTTTTCACTATTACTCAATTATATTTAACAATTTCAATTCATATTAAAAGAAGAAAAATCTTATAGTGATATCATACATATAGAGACCTTACAAAGAGAGCTCATAACAACGTAAAATACAAAAATTATACAACCATTTTGAAATAAATTAAAATTAAAAATCCAAATTAAGTCAAATAATGCCTTCCAAAACACTCGCTCCATAACCTGCCTCAAGACACCATGGCGCACGCCTCGCTTTACATAGCTGCTACAGGGGTTTAACGTGGCTTCAGAGACGTGTCTCACCCCATGGCGAGCCTTTTAGAACCCTGATACTAATTATCATTTCTGATTTACATTTCTATTTACTTATAAGAGTGTTCTCTCTGGTCTCCTGATGCAACCTCGAACTCTTCGAATGTGAAAATGCGTGTTAAAGTTGTTTCGAGAGTATTTAACAAGTATGAAATGGGCTTGTAATACATCACTCAAAGAATCTCACAGATAGAAACATAGGCATCAAGTTGATTAATCTTGTTCCACAGGAAACAAAATTAATGCACTTCCTTGGTCAACACTGTCATTTCTTTTACTACTCAACAACGCCAGAATTGATATTTGCCACAACCATTTGATCTTATGTCCTGATTAAAACAAGATTTTCAGTTACCCTTCATTCCTGCTTAGCTCCCAAACTTCAGGAATAGGTCAAGGAAGCATCGTTCATCCATGGCTGTTAGATTATATCATTTTCAGTTGTCTTTATATAATTAATGTGATTAGACACACCTAACCGAGTTCTTTTTATTTGCAATTCTATATGCATATGCTGATATACAAACATTTGTATATCAACACTACCCTTCTAAGTTGTGCCATGCTGATATACAAACATCATAGTACATCATACATTCTATGTTATCAATGATGCTTTTGTTTTTATCATAAATAGCTACTGATTTGCAGGCCTTGAAGACCTTCAGCACATGGAGCTACAGATTTTTTACTTTTTCAGGTTAGGTTTCTAGCCTGACAAGCTATGAATGGAAAGAGTGCATTTCTCTCTAGATCCCCTGATGGGATTAATCAGAAGACTAACAGATATAGTTGCAAACCCCAACACCATGGTAGGGGATTGAGCTTGGAATTGTAACTGAACTAAAAAATCAGCTACAATTTTGGAACTAAACCAGCTCGCACTCCATTTCAAGCCTCAAATTCAGGCTCCACTTCATTGTAATTACTGGCGATTAAAATTTTTACTCATAGCAATAAGCTGGATGGTGTTGAAAGAATTAAAATCCAATTAAACGAAGAAGAAAAAAGTAGAAGAATCCCAACTAAGAGTAAGGTAATATCAATATCCACACTAAGCATAATATCTAACCACGACGTATATAACAAAAATAAGAAAAATTAGAAACCAAATTCAACACACCATGGGTTTGTCGTAGAATGGGAATCCCTGCATTTGTCTCAAAGCACTGGTGGCAGACGAAACTTCCTCAAAAACAACCCAAGCCTGTCCTTTGTGCTTTAGGGTTTTGAATGCTAGTATCTCCAATATTTTCCCAAATTGCGAGAAAACCGCTTGCAACGATTTCTTCAGCTCTGAAAAAAATTAATCACTCACGCTTATATTTCCACAAACATTTGCACACATACACACACACACAAACGTTAACATTCAAATAAACATTGATCGAATGAAAAGCATAAACGAAGAGCAACTAGGGCAAAATGGCGTTTAGCAACGCAGGTGAAAAGGAATTTACCATCAAGCTTGGTTTTCTCGTTGAGATTGTTGATGTATATGGTATTATTTAGAGGAACGTCACCGCTGGCCGCCATATCCGCGATCGTTCCCGTTCGAAGTCGCTGATGAATAGCTCGGAGAGTAGAGAAGCAATTTCTAGTTGGAAAGAATACCAGCATGATATTCAAAAACGATTACCGGCCCAAAATATCAATTCATATTGGGCTGCTTTTCATTGGGCTCTAAGTTAAATTGGGCTTCAATAGGTAAACCCACCTACAATTTTACGGCCCGTTTCAAAAAAACTATACAATTGGTTTTTTCTTTAAAATCATCTACAATACAGTTATGTTATTTTAAAAAATTTAGGAAACGTTTGGTTCAGACAGAGGAATAAAAATAGGTATGAATATGAAAATGACAAAGAATGAAAATGGGAATGAATTTCCATTTCCCTCGGTTTAACCTGGAATGAAAATCTGGACTTCTGAAGGAATGGACCCATTATATTATAAAAAATCAAACAATTTCTTTTATTTTCATTCTCATTGATTACTGCTTAATACCTCTTATCAAACACCCCTTTTGAGATTCAGAAAAATTTGTATCAGTAGTTATACTAAAATCTCCTATAAAATACAGGGAAAAAAAAGATAGAAAATGGAGAAATCTCCAAAATTTTAGAAGAAGAGGGAAACAGAAATATAAAAATACAGCATACTTGTTGAAAATGCTCTAAGACATATACGAATACTTTGAGCTTGGATGGGAGTTTGGTTTTAAGTTTATGGAAATTTGGGTTTGTGAAATGATTTGAAATATTTGGTGTGTTTGATTTATATGATTTGGAGTGGAACTGAATTTATAAGAACAAACTATAAATAATTGAAAATAATAATTAAATTGTCTTTTATTAATCCATTATTATAAGACGAATGTTTTTAACTTATATAACATTATTGCAAACGAATCCTGAAAATTTCATGAAATTCAACCATCCCCCATGACATTTATTCAGATTCCGGGATTTCAATTTCGTACTTTCCTTTAATTCCAACGTGGAAATAGAATGGAATGTAATTCCAATCTCGCAAACCAAGTGGGGGTTGAGTTATTTTTTTAACACGCTTGCACAAATCACGCATACATTTACGTTGTGTTCTCGATTTTGGGGAGAAAAGAAAAGGAAAACAATTTTTTTTTTATCTGTGTTCTTGAAAAGGAAAATAAATAAAATAATTTGTGTACTTAAATATAGGATTTTTATTCCCTATTTAGATTTAAACCTGGAACCTTCAGAAACTTTTTACTTTTAAAGTCCAAACTTAAAGCAGTCCAAACTCCAAAACCACTGATATGGGCTTTTAATTACAAAACAAAATGAATAAAATATATGAAAAGAAATACGGATAAAAGGGGAAGAACCTGAACCAACAATTGAGTAGGTGGCTTTTGGTGCCTCCCAACCATGAAAACCATCTTTTCAATTGTTTAAATATAGGCATTTTTAGGCCCTATTTGTGGTCATTATTATCTACAGTAGTGTTTATGGTAGTGATGAAATCAGAAATGGTCGTTTACCAAACACTTACTCGAATAAGTGTTTACCAAGTTATATTACCTTACCTAATGCATATGGTAAGATTATTGGATAAGATTCTTGGCTTTTACTATACTCATCTGATGAGGTAATGTTACTTGGTAATCGTTTATCCGGGTAAGCGTTTGGTAAATGGCCCATTAGTTACTATTCTCATTTGAACCCGACTCTTATAACAATTATATAATATATAAAATCATCAAACAACTTTTAAGAACAACTTGTCTAACCATATCCTTTCTGGTTCTAGTCGTACCAAATATAAGACAGACAATTGTTCTGTATAGTCTTATCTTATCCAATCCTACTCTCTTGTTCTGTCATATTCAGTCGTGTTATCTTATCATGTCCAATTCTGTCTTATTTAACCCAATCCAGTTATATCTGTATAAATAACAAGAAAAATACATGAAAAGTGGAGAAGATGAAATAAGGTTAAAAGGGCAAGAACATGAACCAATAATTGAGTAAAGTTAAAGGCTCTTGATACCTTCAAACCATCAAGAGCCATCACATTACCTTTTTTTTAAATATAAAATTTTAAATGACCTACTTATTATCATCATGTATTGACTATGTTCGATGTTTATCGATGACAATTCAGATAAGATATTCAAGATAATTCGTATATAAAAACCTTACAAGTGATACCAAAGGGTTTTTGGCCTAACAGTATGTGAGTCTTTAAAGCTCATCAAATATGAGAAGGGTGTGTGAGTTTATTTGTTCTATCTGCCTCTAAGGACATTTTTTGGTTCAATCAGTACTTCAGGCTAGTGGCGTAATCCTCAGGTCGAACCCTAGACCTGTATTAGATTTGGGTTAAGTCACCTCATCCTTTTGTCGACTGATTGCGCGCGAGACGTAGAAAAACGAACTTGATATTGTTAAGTCTATCCAATTAAGAAATTATATTCAAAGATAGAAAGCGATTTCAAGTTCAAATAATTCTTCTTTTTATCATTTCGAATCCAAATCAATAATTAGATACCGTAGCCAAAAAAACCAATTATTCGTCATATCCGATACACAAGTATATAACAAAATAGAACTTCTGGAAAACACGAGAATATAAGCAAAACTAGAAAGAAAGAAAAAGTTGGTGGAATCTAAATATATTATATATCGTTTAATTTAAAAAATGAGCAAACCATAGCTCGAAACTGTCATGTTCAGTGGTGGATCCAGAAAATTAATGGGATAGGGGCACGTTGGATGGGACTTGGGGGAGAGAAGCATATGGTCATATGGGACTGGCGGGAAACCATGTAAAACGATGGTGAAAATAGAAATTTAAGCTAGTCAACGAAGGTTTTTGGTTTTTGACGGAATGCCTTTCCCCCTAATGCTTAAAGGCTGGATCCACCGTTGTTGTTTGGTATACGCCACAATAAATATGCTATAGAATAAAAGTTAGGTTTTATTTAATTTCTAAAAAACTATAACAATACAAACAACATATTTAGATTCCCGGCATCTCCACGCATATGGATTCGTAGTCAATTCAAAGTATGGTCCAGCTCCAACCATTGAGGTTCTTGTTCGTTTCTACGTATGACTCTGGTTTTTTTACACCAGTTATTATCTTGTTACTCAATTTTTTTTTTAGAAGTCAATGGTTTCAAAGCATCATCAACAGCGAAAATGTTGTATATAATTTTTTGTACTGTAAAAAAATCGTAAATCTATGATATACCTACATCTAAATATACACCTATTCAAAATTTGAATACTATTATATGAAAATTAAAATATAAATATGATAGATATGAATATTAAATTAAAAATAATAAAATAATTTGTTATACAATTTTTTTTTCATTAAAAATAATATTCTTAAAATGATTTGGATTTAAAATAACTAAAAGAGTACTCGCATAATGTAGCGATATATATTTTGATTTTAATGTTTCATTTTATTTTTTGTCTCGATGTTATAATATGACTTTATGTGGTTTTGAGCAAACAATAATCTTTTTTTATAAAATATAAATTTGTAGATGTCATAAAAATTTAAAAGTTCTCATCATTTCAATTTTTTATTATAATTTAATTTAGGTTTAATAACGAATTAATTTATTTTTAGTTTAATAATATAATCTTTTATAAATATAATGATTAAGTATTTTGTTAAAACTCAATAATTATTTTAATTATATTTATAATCTTTTATATTTAAAATGAGAATCGTATTTCGTATTTTTTTTTTTTGAACGACAAAGAAGGATGAACTAGGAAGAGAGTTTCGGCATGACCATCACCTTCTCCTAGCCAACCAAAAAAAATAATAAAGAAAACAAGGAGATATAAATGTCAAAGTACAAAACAAAAACTACAAAGCCAACAGTCCCAAACAAAATTAATCTATGACTATACCCAAAAACTAAAAAAGCAAAGACTAAATATGATAAGGTGAGGCAGACCCAAATTTATCTGCAGTTGGTTACACGGATTCAAATATGAAACTTAATAAGTTGTATTTATGCGTAATTTACTTATAATCTTGAATTTCAAGTAATATACATCAATAAACAGTATTTTATGTATGAAATATGATTTTTAGAAATTTTTATCAAATCCTTTATAATACAATATATATATATATATATATATATGTGTGTGTGTGTGTGTGTGGATCTTATTAATCAATTATGTAAAATAT
>NC_037536.1:12935331-12940198 GCF_001531365.2 Cynara cardunculus var. scolymus | reverse complement strand
TATTTTAATTTTAAATAATATATAATTAAGTTTAATTGTGGGAAACGTCCATCACATAATTAAAGAGCATAATAAAAAATAGACATTTATTTTAAAATAAAATAGAATAATAAATATTTTTAATTATTTTCCCAGCAACATGGAAGAAGATGCGCATCTACCGAGAAACAAGTGGAAGAAGCGGCAACGCAATTACGCAAGTTGCACCTGATAAATAAATCTCGCGACACACATGTTTAGGATATGATAATGTATTTTTTTTTTAATTTAAAATTTAATTTTCTTATTTTTAAGAAAAAGAAAATTGAATTTTTGTATTGAAGATCTTCAAAGGTCAATAGCGAAAGGAAATGGACCAATAATGAAGGTAGCTCTTGGTGCCTCTAAACCATGAAGAGCCATCTTTTGACCCTTTTTTTTTGGAAATAAAAGAATTTCATACCCTACTTGTCATTATTATTATATATTGACTAAGTTCAATGTTTATCGACATTCATTCAGATAAAATATGTACAACGACTTGCATCAGTAGAATAGTCTGATTGTTTTAAGTTTGGACTTCAAAGATTAAAAGTATCTGGAGGTCCCAGATTTAACTCAAATGAAGAATAAAAATCTTTTTGTAGCAATAGAAATTCAAATGCGATGACTCCGAGCTATCTGTAAAACATGTGATTACTCTATGATTAATCGGCTCGCATAACAAGTTAGATATCTAGGTTAATTAAAAAAATTAGTCGAGTCGATGGCAAAACCAATCCTTGCCTCATTAATTAAGTAATAATAGTTTATTATAATCTAAGTTGTTTATTGCCTTTTAGTCCTACAAGTTACTTTGTTCATGTATCTAGATTTTTTAAAGAAAAATTATGTGAAAATTGTTTGATTAAGAAATATATTGTTAAAAAATAAATTGGTTAAATAATTTAAGAGTAAATTACATTAAAAAATAACGTACTTAACTTGATTCATATTTTTGAGTAACGTATTTTTAAAGCTTTTGTTTTGGTAACTAAGATGTAAAGTTTTAAACATTTAAGTACACAGGTAAATAGGTAACCGGTTATCATGCTGACGTGTTATTCAACTCGATATTATTTGCTGAAGCATCAACCGGATACCACATCAATATAGTAACCGGTTAATGCTTCAATCCTTACTTGGGTACTTATATGTTTAAAGATTTACATCTTAGATACCAAAATAGAAGTTTTGAAGGTACGTTTTGTTTTTTCATACGATTTGCCCACAATTTAATTGTGAAGTATATTCAAGTATTCGATGATTTCTAAAATTATTTAAAGAATAAAATAATTGTTGTGGTAATAGTGAAAAAAAATGTGATTGAAAATGACATGCAAGTTTTTTACGTGACGAAAAGTAGGATGGAACGTGAATGGAAGGTCGACAGAATAGAGGACGCGTGGAAAAGAATATGAGGAGTTCCAAGTGGAAAAGACTGACTTCATTGCCATTACGTGATCACAGTAGGTGAGGTCGCTATCGTAGCCTTATTGGACCCTTAATTTCTTGAATTCCTCTTCTTCTATAAATACCCAACCACCTCTCTTCTCATTTCATCTAATAATCTTTCCACACTAACGACTTCTTCCACGATGCCTGGCGCTAAGCTTTTCTCGTCTTTCATCCTCGCCAGGTAATTTCTGTTACTTTTGAATTTTATCTGTTTTGGTTGACTTTGTTTTTTTTTTTTTTTTTGAGATTGAAAAGTTACAGGGATCAATTCACAGTCTAATGGTTATGTTATGTTAACAGACGTGGATTTGCAACAGCAACACAAGGGATCAGTGGCACGAAGGGAAGTGGAGTTGCAATGATGAAGAAAGGAGGTGAGGAATCGAAGAAATCAACATCATGGGTTCCAGATCCAGTAACAGGATACTACAAGCCAGAGGGTCAAATTAAACAGGTTGACGGAGCGGAGCTACGTGAACTGGTCCCAAAGCAAAAAAAACAAAAATGAACATGAAGAAGACAAAGATGAATTTGCTTTGTCCAAAACACATGATCGTGTCCAACAAGCAACAACCCGTATGGATGGAAAGCTGTATCGTCGTTCGTCTGTTATATCATCGTTGCTTCCAATAGAATATAATCCTTAATTTAATAAATTTTATACATCTTAATTGAACGGTCTTGTGAGTTTTCTTCCTTTCCAGGTTTTTTTTTCGCTTTAGAGCAATTAAGTCTAAGTAATTAAGACTTCAAGTAATTATTAACTACAAACATGCAAACTCTAAATATATTTTTGGACCGTTTACTAAACGTTTATCAAATAAGTTCTTATCGGGTCATTTATCTTACTAAATCTACATGCAAAGATACATAATCTTCATTGGTAAAAACGTAGACAAGGACCAAGAGTTGTACCCGATAAAGGTGGATGAAGACCCTTACCCGGTTAACATTTACTGGATAAATTGTTGTATCCGATGTCGTTTTGATGGATTAAAATCTTACCGAATAAAGTAAATAAAGTGTTGACTCTCAACAGTAAACATTTGAGTAGACAACCTCTTAGTTATGTTTCGTTTACAGAGAAAAAAGAAATTTAGTTCAGAGTTTTATTAACTATTTATTAAGGGGGTGTTTGAGATTGCTTATTTAAAACAACTCACATTTTTTTTGTAAAAGTGTTTATCAACTTATCTGGTGTCAAATCAAAGTTTTATTAAAAGTGTTTGAATTAGCTTATGGCGGAACCAAACGTAATAAGCTGATAAATATTTTTTTTGTTTCATCCAAACACTAAAAAACTACGTATTGCCGGTACCACCAACTTAATAAGTTAGAAAAGAATAACTTATCAAAAAAACCTCTATTACCAGTGTCACACCGATATATTTCTTTTTTTCCCATCCAAAAAGTCAAAACTTTTTATTACCGATACCACACCGAAATAAGTTATTAAACACTTTAAATAAGCAACCCCAAACACCCATAAAATATTAAAATAATCATTTATTATTTAAAAAAAATTATCACTTAAATATTTGGAAAAATGTTTTTTCCTCAACATCTTTTAAGTGAATAAGGGGCCGTTTACCAAACACTTACCTGGTAAGTGCTTACAGGTAAAATTTAACATTATCATTTACATATCGCATAAGAGTTTAGTCCACCAAAACGGTATCGTATGTAACAATTTACCTGGTAAACGCTTACCGTGGTAAGAATCGTCGCTCTAAGGATTTGGAGATGCTCTAAGGCAGGTAAGCGCTTAACAAGTCATATTACCTTATCGGATAAATTTAGTCGAAGCGTATAAATTTTAAATTGGATTTAAATTTATTAATCAGGTATTAGGAATCCAAATCAATTATTGGATGGGTCTGATCAGAATTCGATTATTCGTGGTATGAAGAATATATAACAAAAAATGAAACTTTTGAAGGACACGAGAATATAACAAATAAAGGGAAAAAAAGTGGGTGGAATCCAATTTGTAGAGATATATGTATATATTTATAGTGGAAAAAGTTTGAAAAGGTTACATTAACCGATTAGTAGAAGTTCGATAGTTTGTTTATTTTTGTAAAAGAAATCAGTGTCTTAATCATTCAAAATGTAAAAGTTTAATGATTTTTTGTTTAAAAATAATGGTTCATGAGACTTAATCATTCAAAATAAAAATGTTTTATGATTTTCTATTAAAAAATATTTCTTAAGGAATAAAAGCTTATTGGATTTTTAAACTTTTCTCATTTATAATACTAGAAGGGTAATCGCATAATGCAGCGAGATACATCTCGATTTTAATGTTTCATTTTTTTCTCAGTCGATATTATAATACTGTTTTATGTGGTTTTAAAAATACGATAATGTTTTTATTTTTGAATAAAATATAAATATGAATTTATATTATAAGAATTTGAAAAAATATTGATATTAGTACCAAACTAAATATTTAAAATTTCTTTTTTTTTTTGTGAATTTTTTAATTTATTTTTGGTTTAGTAATATAATTTGTTTATAAAGATAATAATTAAGTATTTTGTTAAAACTCAATATTATTTTAATTATATTTTAGATTTTTTATATTTAAAATGAGATATTTATCATCTATTTGATTATTTTTATCTGCAATTAGTTACACAAATTCAACAGATGAAATTTTAATACATTGTACTTACGCACAATTTACTTGTAATCTTGAATTTTAAGTAATATACATCAATAAACAATATTTAATGCGTAAAAAATAATTTTTAAAAAGTTTTTTTAAAGTAATTTATTATATAGTATAGATATGAGTAAGAATATTTTTCCATTTATAATATGCGTGAATATCGAATTGAAACATGAATAGGTTAACAGAGTAATATTTTATTAATAAAAAATCATTCATGGCTTAGTAACAAATATATCGAATAACAGATGGAAGATCATATACTCATTCCATGTATACCAGCAAGGCTAATTCCTTCATTGTTGCTAATTAAGTTTCAAAGTTATGCAACAGTTCGGTTTGTTTCAGGTGAACGTAATAAGTCACCTTCATATCTTCTGATTTACGGATCAAGTTGTTCATTGAGTTTAATCAGTGTCGACGAGTTTTGTTCTTCAGAAGTAGTTCACGGAGATCAGCGGCATCGATCTGGTTTGTTTGGTCCTCTGGCTTGTAGTAGCCTGTAACTGGATCTGGAACCCAAGGAGTCGATGATTTCTTCGATTCATCGCCTCCTTTCTTCATCATTGCAACTCCGCTTCCCCTCACGGTTCCTGATACACTTCCATGTGCTGCCATCGCAAATCCACGCCTGTTCAAATTATTCAAAACAAAATCATCAGATGATGAATCTCCAAAACTTTTGAATCTCGAATCACAGAATCAGATGAAATCCAC
>NC_037536.1:12908778-12934240 GCF_001531365.2 Cynara cardunculus var. scolymus | reverse complement strand
TAACTATTTAAAAGTTTATGTTTTTTTATTAAAATTTAATTTAAAAAATAAAATTTGAACCATATCATAAATGAAAAGGTACATTAATATTTGCCAAATAAAACATGGGTGGTGCTTAATTTATGAAGACAGAGAATATTTAATTAGGTTGTATGCCAATACTTAGAATAAGTAGTAAATTAACAATTGAGTGGATGCATTGTTGGGTGGTTAGGTTATAAGAAACCACTAAATATAATTATTTGTGGGTGGAAATTCTTTAATTACATACCAACTAATAAAATAATGTTAGCATATGAATATTTCTGACACTTGTCACACCAACAATATATTCTCTAATTTTAAAGTTAAAAATATCAAGAGATCCAAAATTCAAATTTAAGAAGGAATAAAAATTCTTTTATAGTTACGGAGGTTCAAATTCGATGATTCGGATTATCTGCAAAGCATGTGATCGTCCTGGAATTAGTCGGCTCTTATAGCGGGTTGAATATTCATATTAATATATATATATATATATATTCTAAAGAAAATAATATAAGGTTAAATTAGACTTAACTCAATTTCAACCCTATTAATTAACAGTTTAGTAGTTTAGATTGAGAGCTTAATGTATGAATGGGTTGAACATGTTAATTGTTATTTGTATAACACTAATTATAACTTCTTAAACTTATTTAATCATACTCATCTTTAAATTAATATAGAGAGTAATTGTTAAAATTAAATTAAGGGATATTTCTATCGTAACTACAATTATGTTCCTTACATTATTAAGAACATCTTGTTTTATGAATTTATTGTATACTTTAGAGAAAGTTAATTATATAATACTAGAAAGATACTCGTGCAATGCAGCGAGATATATCGAGATTTCGTTTTATTTTTTTGTTTTTATCGATATAATATGGTTTTATGTGATTTTTGAGAAAGCAATAATGTTTTAATTCATAAAAATCTGGAAAAAAATATATATCGATTTTAATATCAAATTAACTATTGAATTTTTTTTATGTAATTTCTTTAATTCAATTTTTTTATTATAATTTAATTTAGGTTTAATAACAAAGTAATTTATTTTTTGTTTAATAATATAATTTTTATAAGGATGATAATTAAATATTCTTTAATAAGTATAACTTAATGATTATTCTAATTATATTTTAGATTTCTTATATTTAAAATGAAATGTATATCTTATAATTGATTATGTTTATCTGTAGCTAGTTACAAAAATTCAAACATAAAGATTTAATAAGTTATACATACGTATAATTTACTTATTTTAAGCAATATACATCAATAAATAATACTATATCTATTTTTTAAGAATATTTATGAAATGTTTTATAATATAATATAGATAATTATTAATACTTTAATTGTAAAATATAAATATGAAGAAGCGTCGAATAACGAAAATGCCACGTGGAGGCATCTGGAAAGTGCGATGACGTCAAACGCCCACCTCATCCTGTAAATCACCTGGCCTGCACCTTCTTTTTGCATTTTTCTCATAATACCATAATTATTTATTTTTTAAATCAAACTACATTTACAAAATCATAATACATATATGTAATTTTCATTAAATCTAAAAAATAAATAAGAGTTAATAAAAATAATACATTTTTAATTTTTATTAATTTGTCGATACATGAAAAATATGAAATTTCGTTGGTTTTTTTTTGCAATTTCAGTGAGTTTAGGGTGTGTTTGGTGCGTGGGACAAGGTGGAACAGGACAGAACAGGACACACTTGTCCCATGTTTGGTGTGTTATTAAATGGAACTAAATAGAACTAACATGAACAAGGATGGGACACGGGTGTTCTACCTTACCCCCCTGGAACTAAGTAGAACAGGGTATTTTTTCCTAATCTACCCTCACCATCGCTTCCTTCCCCGCCTTCCCCTACCTCTCCATCGCTCCTCCATTCATCAATCGGCGACCGGCGAGGCGACCGGCGACGGCAGAGGCGACGGCAGTCCGATCAATCGACGATTTCCTTTTCATCGACGATTTCCTTTCCATCGGCTGTTTGCTGTTTGAACGATTTAGGGTTTGTCACATCAGGTACACCATCGCACCCTACCTATCCTTCATCAATCGGCGATTCATGTTTGCTGTTTTGCATAACTCGATCTAGGGTTTCTGATTCATGTTTGCTGTTTTGCATAACTCGATTTAGGGTTTCGGCGATTTAGGGTTTCTGATTTCATTCTCGATTTTGCATAACTCGATTTAGGGTTTCGGCGATTTAGGGTTTCGGCGATTTAGGGTTTCTGATTTCATTCTCGATTTTGCATAACTCGATTTAGGGTTTGCTGTTTCTTAAACTTGTTATAATTCAGCGATTTAGGGTTTCTGATTCATGTTTGCACCTGATTCAATTGTGTTCTAGCTTAACTATGACTATTGATGCAATTGTATTTTTCTGATTCATGTTTGCGCCTGATTCAATTGATACGATTTTGCTGGGGGTAAATTGGTCATTTTAGCATGTTCTGTCTTGTCCTGTCCTGTCTTACCAAACGTTGAACAGCTGTCTTGTCCCGTCCTGTCCCGTCCTATCCCATCCTGTCCTGTCCTGTCCTGTCTGCGCACCAAACGCACCCTTAATGATTTATTTGTTCAATTTCAATAATAATTTATTGTGTCTTTTTAAAATTTTCCTTATTCCTTCAACATAATACACGTGTAAAAAAACTTATAAAAAACCAATAAAATAATACTTTAACATAATAATCGAAGTAAAACCATAATTCTCATATTATAACTCAAAATATGTTAGTGCTTATAAATGTTTTCATTATGATACTAGGGTTGGGTTCCAGTGAGACTGAAAGTTAAAATGAGAGGGCGTAAGAATAGATCTCCACCGTTGTATGCACATTAGAATGAGATGCATCGGATAAATTTCCGAATCAAACGTAATTCATAGGTGAGTTTGAGATTAAATGTGATATAGGATCCAAATCTCTTCTTACACTTCTTATCATAACTCTTCTTACACTATCCTTCACCTATGATACTAACTTGTGAAAACTATAACTTTATTTATAAGAAATTTCCATTAGAGATGCTGTATAGAACATTTATCAAATAATTCTTTTTGATTCTATACTAAGGAGTTGTTTACTAGATTGTTTGATTAATAAATTACAGTTAAAAAATAAACTGGTTAAACAATTTAAGGATGAATTGCATGAAAAAGTAACGTATTTTAACTTGATTTTTATTTTAGGTAACGTACTTTCGAAACTTTCATTTTGGTATCTAATATGTAAAGTTCTAAACATTTAAGTATCCAGGTAACTGGTTGAAGCATTAACCGGTTATCATGCTGATGTGGTATCCAACTCAATGTTATTTGTTGAAGCATCAACCGGATACTACGTCACTCGTCACATCAGCATGGTAACCGGTTAATGATTCAACAGGTTACTCATGTACTTATATGTTTAAAACTATAAATCTTAGGTACCAAAATGGAAATTTTGAAAGTACGTTACCTAAAATAGGAATCAATTTAAAGTATGTTACTTTTTCATGCAATTTGCCGACAGTTTAATTATGAAGTATATTCAAGTATTTGATGATGTCTAAGATTATTTAAAAAATAAAATAGTTATTATGGTAATAATGAAAAAAATGTCGATGATTGAAAATGACATGTAAGCCTTTTTACGTGACGAAAAGTAGAATGGAACGTGAATGGAAGGTCGACAGAAGACGCGTGGACAAGAATACGAAGAGTTCCAAGTGGGAAAGAAAACGTCTTCATCAGAGTGGGTGAGGTCACTATCGTAGCCTTATTGGACCCTTAATTTCTCCATTCCCTCTTCTTCTATATATAAATACCAACCACTTCTTTTCTCATTTCATCTAATAATCTTCCAACACTAACGACTTCTTCCACGATGCCTGGCGCTAAGCTTTTCTCGTCTTTCATCCTCGCCAGGTAATTTCTGTTACTTTTGAATTTTATCTGTTTTGGTTGACTTTGTTTTTTTTTTAGATTGAAAAGTTACAGGGATCAATTCACAGTCTAATGGTTATGTTATGTTAACAGACGTGGATTTGCAACAGCAACACGAGGGATCGGTGGCGCGAAGGGAAGCGGAATTGCAATGATGAAGAAAGGAGGTGAGGAGTCAAAGAAATCAACATCATGGGTTCCAGATCCAGTAACAGGATACTACAAGCCAGAGGGTCAAATTAAACAGGTTGACGGAGCGGAGCTACGTGAACTGGTCCCAAAGCAAAAAAATCAAAAATGAACATGAAGAAGACAAAGATGAATTTGCTTTGTCCAAAACACATGATCGTGTCCAACAAGCAACAACCCGTATGGATGGAAAGCTGTATCGTCGTTCGTCTGTTATATCATCGTTGCTTCCAATAGAATATAATCCTTAATTTAATAAATTTTATACATCTTAATTGAACGGTCTTGTGAGTTTTCTTCCTTTCCAGGTTTTTTTTTCGCTTTAGAGCAATTAAGTCTAAGTAATTAAGACTTCAAGTAATTATTAACTACAAACATGCAAACTCTAAATATATTTTTGGACCGTTTACTAAACGTTTATCAAATAAGTTTTTATCGGGTCATTTATCTTACTAAATCTACATGACAAAGATACATAATCTTATCCTGGAAAAACGTTGACAATGACCGAGAGTTGTATCCGATAAAGGTGGTGAAAACCTTTACCCGGTTAACATTTACTGGATAAATTGTTGTATCCGATGTCGTTTTGATGGATTAAAATCTTACCGAATAAAGTAAATAAAGTGTTGACTCTCAACAGTAAACATTTGAGTAGACAACCTCTTAGTTATGTTTCGTTTACAGAGAAAAAAGAAATTTAGTTCAGAGTTTTATTAACTATTTATTAAGGGGGTGTTTGAGATTGCTTATTTAAAACAACTCACATTTTTTTTGTAAAAGTGTTTATCAACTTATCTGGTGTCAAATCAAAGTTTTATTAAAAGTGTTTGAATTAGCTTATGGCGGAACCAAACGTAATAAGCTGATAAATATTTTTTTTGTTTCATCCAAACACTAAAAAACTACGTATTGCCGGTACCACCAACTTAATAAGTTAGAAAAGAATAACTTATCAAAAAAACCTCTATTACCAGTGTCACACCGATATATTTCTTTTTTTCCCATCCAAAAAGTCAAAACTTTTTATTACCGATACCACACCGAAATAAGTTATTAAACACTTTAAATAAGCAACCCCAAACACCCATAAAATATTAAAATAATCATTTATTATTTAAAAAAAATTATCACTTAAATATTTGGAAAAATGTTTTTTCCTCAACATCTTTTAAGTGAATAAGGGGCCGTTTACCAAACACTTACCTGGTAAGTGCTTACAGGTAAAATTTAACATTATCATTTACATA
This sequence comes from Cynara cardunculus var. scolymus, assembly GCF_001531365.2. Taxonomy (NCBI): domain Eukaryota; kingdom Viridiplantae; phylum Streptophyta; class Magnoliopsida; order Asterales; family Asteraceae; genus Cynara; species Cynara cardunculus. Next base: position 12,928,819 of record NC_037536.1, on the reverse strand, counting down.
TCGCATAAGAGTTTAGTCCACCAAAACGGTATCGTATGTAACAATTTACCTGGTAAACGCTTACCGTGGTAAGAATCGTCGCTCTAAGGATTTGGAGATGCTCTAAGGCAGGTAAGCGCTTAACAAGTCATATTACCTTATCGGATAAATTTAGTCGAAGCGTATAAATTTTAAATTGGATTTAAATTTATTAATCAGGTATTAGGAATCCAAATCAATTATTGGATGGGTCTGATCAGAATTCGATTATTCGTGGTATGAAGAATATATAACAAAAAATGAAACTTTTGAAGGACACGAGAATATAACAAATAAAGGGAAAAAAAGTGGGTGGAATCCAATTTGTAGAGATATATGTATATATTTATAGTGGAAAAAGTTTGAAAAGGTTACATTAACCGATTAGTAGAAGTTCGATAGTTTGTTTATTTTTGTAAAAGAAATCAGTGTCTTAATCATTCAAAATGTAAAAGTTTAATGATTTTTTGTTTAAAAATAATGGTTCATGAGACTTAATCATTCAAAATAAAAATGTTTTATGATTTTCTATTAAAAAATATTTCTTAAGGAATAAAAGCTTATTGGATTTTTAAACTTTTCTCATTTATAATACTAGAAGGGTAATCGCATAATGCAGCGAGATACATCTCGATTTTAATGTTTCATTTTTTTCTCAGTCGATATTATAATACTGTTTTATGTGGTTTTAAAAATACGATAATGTTTTTATTTTTGAATAAAATATAAATATGAATTTATATTATAAGAATTTGAAAAAATATTGATATTAGTACCAAACTAAATATTTAAAATTTCTTTTTTTTTTTGTGAATTTTTTAATTTATTTTTGGTTTAGTAATATAATTTGTTTATAAAGATAATAATTAAGTATTTTGTTAAAACTCAATATTATTTTAATTATATTTTAGATTTTTTATATTTAAAATGAGATATTTATCATCTATTTGATTATTTTTATCTGCAATTAGTTACACAAATTCAACAGATGAAATTTTAATACATTGTACTTACGCACAATTTACTTGTAATCTTGAATTTTAAGTAATATGGATCAATAAACAATATTTCATGCATAAAAAAATAATTTTTAATTTTTTTTTAAATACTTTATAATAATATTAGTATAGATACGAGTAAGCATATTTTTCCATTTATAATATGTGTGAATATCGCATTGAAACATGAATAGGTTAACAGAGTAATATTTTATTAATAAAAAATCATTCATGGCTTAGTAACAAAGATATCGAATAACAGATGGAAGATCATATACTCATTCCATGTATACCAGCAAGGCTAATTCCTTCATTGTTGCTAATTAAGTTTCAAAGTTATGCAACAGTTCGGTTTGTTTCAGGTGAACGTAATAAGTCACCTTCATATCTTCTGATTTACGGATCAAGTTGTTCATTGAGTTTAATCAGTGTCGACGAGTTTTGTTCTTCAGAAGTAGTTCACGGAGATCAGCGGCATCGATCTGGTTTGTTTGGTCCTCTGGCTTGTAGTAGCCTGTAACTGGATCTGGAACCCAAGGAGTCGATGATTTCTTCGATTCATCGCCTCCTTTCTTCATCATTGCAACTCCGCTTCCCCTCACGGTTCCTGATACACTTCCATGTGCTGCCATCGCAAATCCACGCCTGTTCAAATTATTCAAAACAAAATCATCAGATGATGAATCTCCAAAACTTTTGAATCTCGAATCACAGAATCAGATGAAATCCACCATGTTTTTTCACCAAAAACCTTACTCAAACACAGAGGATTCRAATTTTAAGGCAAAACTAATTACCTGGCGATAACAACAGAGAGTTGATCGACGATGATAGAYGAGATAAGCTTAGTTGTAGCCATTTGGCCGATTGAGGATTTGATTGATTTCAATTTCCGAAAGGTAGAAGATGATGAAAACTTGTGTTGCAGAGCGCGGTTATTATGTGTGATACTGATAATGCGAGTGATGAATGGAGAAGAGAGTCGTGGGTATTTATAGAGGATGGAAAGTAGAAGGGAAAGGGTGGRTCAAAATTCTGGAAGGGTCAATCAGGTACTACAAATTCAAATTGAACACGTCAAAACATATATTATTRACGGATCTTTTTATTGGATATCGGAAAATAAGGAGATTGCTATATACACATTTTTAATACTGTAATCAGATTAAATTTGGTCTGAGAAGAAAATTAGTAAATATAAATAAATTTATCATACTAAAGGTATTCGTACAATGCAGTGAAATATATTTTGATTTTAATGTTTTGTTTTATTTTATTTTATATCTGTAAATATTATAATATGATATGGTTTTGAAAAAAATTAATGTTTTTATTTTTAAATAAAATATAAATTTAAATATATTATAGAATTTTGAAAATAAATATATGATATTAGTATTAAATTAACTATTTAAAAATTTATGTTTTTTTATTATAATTTAATTTAAAAATAAAATTTGAACCATATCATAAATGAAAAGGTACATTAATATTTGCCAAATAAAACATGGGTGGTGCTTAATTTATGAAGACAGAGAGAATATTTAATTAGGTTTGTATGCCAATACTTAGAATAAATTGTTAATTAAGAATTGAGTGGATGTATTGTTGGGTGGTTAGGTTATAAGAAACCTTTTGTAAACCACTAAATATTATATTTGTGGGTGGAAATTATTTAATTACGTACCAACTAATAAAATAATGTTAGCATATGAATAATTCTGGCACTTGTCACACCAATAATATATTCTAACTTTAAAGGTCAAAAGTATCAGAAGGTTCTATTGTAAAGAATAATTATAAAAATTAATGTAGAGAGTAATTGTAAAAATTAAATTAAGGGGTATTTCTATCGTAACTACAATTATGTTCCTTATATTATTAACCACATCTCGTTTTATGAATTTGTTGTATACTTTAGAGAAAGTTAATTATATAAACTAGAAGGATACCAGTGCAATGCAATGAGATACATCGAGATAATACTTCGTTTTATTTGTTTGTCTTTATCAATATAATATGGTTTTATGTGATTTTTGAGAAAGCAATAATGTTTTGATTCATAAAAATTTGGAAAAAAAATATCAATTTTAATATCAAATTAACTATTGAATTTTTTTTATGTAATTTCTTTAATTTAAAATTTTTATTATAATTTAATTTAGGTTTAATAACAAAGTAATTTATTTTTGGTTTAATGATATAATTTTTATAAGAATAATAATTAAGTATTCTGTAATAAGTATAACTCAATGATTATCTTAATTATATTTTAAATTTTTTATATTTAAAATAAATTGTTTATCCTATAGTTGATTATGTTTATCTGTAGTTAGTTACATGAATTTAAATATAGAGATTTAATAAGTTATACCTACGTATAATTTATTTTATAAACTTAAATTTTAAATAATATATATCAATAAATAATAATGTATGTATATAGAATGATTTTTAAAAATATTTATGAAATGTTTTATAAAATAATATAAATGATTATTAATACTTTAATTGTAAAATATAAATATGAAGAAGCAGCGAATCTGCCCAGAAAGAAGCGGCAACACAAACAAGTTGCCAAGTTGTTGTGCAAAAACCTTTGACGACCTCATAAATCAGCGCATGGACTTTCACACACTCGATCGTTGCTCCTTCAAACACCAAAACATCAATCGCCGAATAACGAAAATGCTACGTGGAGGCATCTGGAAAGTGCGATGACGTCAAACGCCCACCTCATCCTGTAAATCACCTGGCCAGCACCTTCTTTTTGCATTTTCTCATAATACCATAATTATTTATTTTTTAAATCAAACTACATTTACAAAATCATAATAAATATATGTAATTTTCATTAAATCTAAAAAATAAATAAGGGTTAATAAAAATAATACATTTATAATTTTTATTAATTTGTCGATACATGAAAAATATGAAATTTCGTTGGTTTTTTGCAGTTTTAATGAATTAAATGATTTATCTGTTCAATTTCAATAATAGTTTATTATGTTTTTTTAGACTTTTCCTTATTTCTTCAACATAATACATGTGTAAAAAGACTTATAAAAAACCAATAAAATAATAATTTAACATAATAATCGAAGTAAAACCATAATTCTCACATAATAACTCAAAATATGTTAGTGCTTTAAGATTTTCCATTATGATACTAAGGATGTGTTCCGATGAGACTTAGAGTTAAAGTGAAAAGCGTAAGAATTGATCTCCACCATTGTATGCATACTAGGATGAGATGCATCGGACAAATCCCCGAATCAAATGTGATTCATGGATGAGTTTGAGATTAAAGGTGATCTAGGATCTAGATCCAGATCCCTTTTTACGCTTCTTATCTTAACTCTCCTCACACTATCCTTCACCTATGATACTAACTTGTGAAAACTATAACTTTATTTATAAGAAATTTCCATTAGAGATGCTCTATAGAACACTTATCAAATAATTCTTTTTTGATTCTATACTATGGGGTTGTCTACTAAACGTTAACCGGTAAAAACGATAATACGAATGGAATGTTTTACCTGATAAGTGAGAGTGACGACTCTTATCCGATAAGCGCTTGTCAGGTAAATTGTTTCATACGATATCGTTTTAACGGACTAACAATCATACATAATTTATTAATTATTATATCCTTAATCATTCTGGAATTATTAAACAACCACCAACAATAATTTTGGATGAGAAAAACATTAATTAGATAGGATAATGGTCAATCGACATGTAATGTGATGCGGTTTGCTTGTGTTTCTGGCACCAAACAATGCATCTGCTCTGACTACAAATGCATCAATAAATAATGAATGTGTCCATTTCCACCAGCAATAATTGTACATTTTAAGATATTTTTTCTAAAAAACTATACACATGTTCATATTTAGATTTTTTTTTAAATAAGGGACCGTTTACCCAAATGTTTATCCGGTAAGCGCTTACCAATAGAAGTCGATGCTAATTTATTTTGATCCGTAAGATTTTAGTACATCAAAACATATCGAATGCAACAATTTACTGGGTAAAAGTCGTCATTCTTACTTACCGAGTAAAACTCTCCATCCTTTTCATTGCTCTTACCCGGTAAGATTCTTAGCCCTTCTCATGTTCATCCGATGAGAATTTATCCTGTAAGCACTTACCAAATAAGTGTTTAGTAAACGACAAGTCTATTTCTGTTGTTTTCATCAAATCTCCAAATGTTTGATCCAGGCTTCATGCAGACTAATCAAATTGGCAAATAGTGACAGCAGGCTTTGTCCGGAGACTTGAGGTGAATCTCTCAATAAGCAAGTGCTTATGTAGATGACAAGATTCGAACCCGAGTTGATTTTATTATCCCCTTTGGGGTATCACGAATCAACTGATCAACCGTAAAACCTGGAAGGGAAGGTAAATCTTCTAACCAATACAAAACATGAACTTGATAAGATTATGCTCAAATGCTTGAATTGCAACAAATATGGAGACTCCCAGAAAGTTATGGTAGACCAAACACAAAGAACCAATGTTGAAGAAGAATAGGGTGACCTTCTATTTATGGTGAAGAAAAAGGAAAACCGAAACATGGTACATGTTGCTCTGCTCCGATCACGACTGAGCAGTGCTCAAAATACAAAAAGAACTTGATAAGATTATCAAGTGACGAGCGCGAATTGGAGATCACAAACAACAGTCAAAAGTAAAACAACATCTGAGATCTCAGTACTAACTAGGAAAAAAAAAGCTTGATATTGCTCATCGTTAAACATACAATCTGTTGAGTATCGGTCAATTGGTTGAATTTGGTTCCAAATATCTAATTTTTCTCGACTTATTTATGCTAGTTTTGGTTTCTATGTTGTTACTATATGTCGGCCTTAGTTTTTATGTCCGCCCCTAGTCTCATGTGAGGTACGTTGGATAAATAACCTTAAATGAATTTTCAATTAGAAAGATTAGGAACATGACCTTCTAAATTTCTTTTCGCTCAATAACCTTTATCTGATCTACCCCTGAAGTAAAACAGTAAAACGGTAAGCTCTCGTAAAAGCTAAGAAATATACTAGAGGATCATTTTGCAAAACACGTTTTTTAAGGTCATTGAGCTAAATAGGCCCTTCTCATGTGTTTTTGCTCCCTATTTGTTCATTTTGTACCCGATGCTTATTTCAAACACTTGTATACTTGTAATTTTTGTTTGCAGGTTGGGGGTCTTTATGAAAACAACCTCTCTCTATCTCTTAGGATAGAGGCAATGTCTATGTACAATTGTACATCATACACTTTCCGACAAAAGTCACCATCCTCACTTACTTTATCGAATAACATTTCCGGACATCAAAATGGATTAACTCTAAGGTGTTGTTTGGTACATGGATTTGGATGGAATTGGAATGGCCAAATCCTTTGACCAAATTCCAAATACAATGTTTGGTTCATGGAATAAAACTGATGGAATCCTTTCGATTCCAATAAATTCTTTCACTCACAGATTTTACATTCCACGGCAATACCCTCGGATTTCAATTCCTTTCCGACAAATTCCTTCCCTAATCCAAATTCATTCAACGTTGCATCTACCATCTCATCTAATTGATCTTTGGTTCGATCTCGCTCTGGTACGCTCTCGCTCTCTCTCTCTCGTAATTTCTCCATCTATACGAGATCGATAGACAACATATTTAATCAAGGAATTGATTCAAGATAACAAGCTATCGATATCACTAGTCCAATTTCGTTATTCAAAAATCATAAAAGGTCATTTATTGATATTTAATTCCGATTCCAAAGTTAAATTCCGTGAACCAAATAAAAAAATTCCAATCCGTTAAGAATTTCATTCCAATTCCATGCAACCAAACGCAATCACAAGGCATGGTCAAATTCCATCAAAGTCAAATTCATTTGATGAATTTCAATTCCATCGAATTCCATTCTACGAACCAAACGCCCCCTAAGCATTTATCACCCGGTAAGCGCTTACAAGGCAAAAGTCAGCACCTTCATTTACCAAAGGAGAGAGTCAATTCTTCCCTCACTTCTTACCGGGTAAGATTCTTCAGGCCTCTTTGTTAGTAGCTTAATGAGTTTAATAGGACTCACAACTTATTTGGTCAACTATACATGACTGTTTGGTGGTGGTTTAATGATATAGAAAGTGACTTATTCAGCAGTCTTCTAGGATATATTTATGCAGAAAGTCAAGTTTTTTTCCAAATATGTCCCTCCCAATTAAACAACATACTCCTTCCATCTATTGAGAAAACTCTCTGAAATAAAAACCTTCTCAATCTATATTCTATACATACTGGTTAATCCATACAAACAACTTTATCATACATGACTTAATAGAAAGCCAACCAAAAAGCCCCTTAGTCATTCTTGCTCACCCGATAAGATAATTGACCCAGTAAACGCTAATTTGGTAAACAACCCTTAGTTCGTTTGGTTTGTTTTTTACTTAAACCACTTCCTATTTCAATTCCATATAGATACAAAGAGTTAATATCACTCTTTGAAAAAGGAGCATATTTTATTTCTCTAATGGATGCATGCAAACATAATGGGAATTCAATCATAGAAAAGTAACAAAAAAAGATGATTTCTAAGCGAATAAACAAAGAAATTGAAGCGTGATTCAGTTGGAAATCATCTAACCTCTAAATTGAAGAAACAATCGTGTTTGTTCTGATCTTCTGTACTTGCTTATCTTCATGATCATCAACAACGCCATTGCAATTCAAACCACATCCACATTGCGGACAAATCTCAAAATTATCAATCGGAAACCCAGCCGAAGCAATTCCAACGGAAAAACCAAGCTCGTCTTCGGTCCGATAAACTTCAACAATGTTGAGCCAAAAGAAGAACACCTTGACGCTAACTCCAGTTAGATCCTTCAATCTACCATTCGATATGATCCCGCCGATTGTCGATTGGTATTTGAGATCGTAGGAACCTTCTAGAGAAAAGCTACAAGAACCATTGAAAAAAGCTTTAAATTTACCCGTGGGTTTATCGAGTTCGTAGCCGATGACGCCAATAGGAATAATTCCTTTGGGAAATCCATACGATTGAATGACTTGATAGGCAGTGAAGTTGTCATTGCCTCCATTGTCAGCAGCATCGAGTAGGGATGAGATTGCGAAAGTTGAGAGGAGGAGGATGGAGAAAGTGAAGACGATGATCGAAGACATTACTGTGAATATAATTTTCTAGGGTTTTGATGGCTTAATGGGTTCTGATTTCAGGAACATTTATGAGGGTAGTACTTTATATATAACCTTTTAATTAAATCAAATAAAAAGTTGATAACCGGTTATTCTAAATGGGTTCATATAAAATCCGGTTTTAAATGCATCAATGTGACAGACGATCTTTTGGTTCACTCGTTGGCTAAGGTCAGGGAGGAGTCTGGGATCTAACCATTCCTTTTTTAAGGGTGTGTTTGAGATGGGATGATATCGGAGGGATAAAAAAGATAGTTTAATGTTTGGTATGTCATGGATCCAGATAACATAAGACAAAACCAAAGATATTTTGTTCCACCAAAAAAAGGTAGAACAACATGAGACTAATTCATATAGAGTAAAGTACATTACATAGTCCGTTTTAGAGACTGGCGACTTACCCATTCTGGTATAAGCATCGCCTCTCGATCCAATCCGTCTTCCCTGCCCTCCCCAACTAAATTTGGTTCAAATGACATCCAAATGTAACTGAATCATTGAACTGATCTTATTGAATCGATGGGCGGAAAGGAACCTACCGATGCATGTTGTCATCGCCATATTTCATATGTCACTTAGTCATCTCTGCCTCGCGGCAAGGTCTTCTGTGAGTGAACGAGATGAGGATCGAGGCAGTTAAGTTCCACCGAAATTCCCTTACAGTTCTAGAAGTTAAGAGAAGCTAGGGCAAAAATTTTGCTTTTAGAATCCGCCCTCTTCAAGCTAATACGATTCCAAGAGACAAAAGCTCGATTAGCTACTTAGGATGGGCCGAAGGCATCACAAGATCGAGAGGAGCCATCTTGATAATATCACTATTTACAGCATCTAAAAGACTAACCTTACACTAAAAATCACCTCCATCCTATCGACTGCTGCTTCTTCTCCAACTTCTTGACAACAATCGATTCTCTCCACACCTCGATCATAATGAACAATTTCTTCATTATATAGCATTCAGGGGCAATTTGGTTATTTTAACATTTTTGTATTGTCTAGTTTACCTAACACAAAACAAACAATTAGTTCAATCATCTTCTAGTGATTCCAAATGCATAACAAACAAGTAGTCATGTTTAGTACAATATTCTCTCGTCGATTACATCTATTTATTAGCAGCTTAACGAGCTTAATGAAACTATTTCCACCTTATTCAGTCAGCTATACATGACTGCTTCATAGCGACTTAATGATATAGAAAGTGACTTATTAAGTAAAATTTTAAAGGGAAACTTAATGTATAAAGCTAAAAAAATAATTCAAACCTGTCCCTCCTAATAAAAAAACACGTTTTTTTCATCTATGAGAAAACTCTCACAAATAAAAACATTTCCAATCTATACAAAGAGATTTAAAATGTAGGTCAAAATGCACAAAATAGCAATCTACTTTCATAAATTTTTTTATTATAGCATTGTACTTTCAGTTTTTCTTATTATAACAATGTACTTTCAAACTATTTTTTTATTATGATATTGTACTTTGAAAAATTTACCTATTATAGCATTGGGTAACCTTTTGATTTAAATTTACCCATTATACTAGGTTTCCATGCCACCTCATTGTCCACGTAGGCTGTCCACATGTACTATAGTGATGTGACTTTCTTACTACATTATTGTACTTTCAAAATTATTTTATTATAGCATCTACTAGTTCTTATTAAACACTGTATTTTTAATTTTAATATTTAGATATTTTACATGTTATTTAATAAATGTATTAACTGAATTAAAAAAATTTATGAATTATTCATTAATTCCAATATCAATAAAACTAGTAGAACACAACTTATCTCGCTAATATTTAAAAAAAAAACATGTTTAAAAAAAAAGGAAAATAAGAATTGTTTCTTTTTTACCAAAAATATTATCTTTTAAAAATATATTATATTTGTTCAAAAACTTTTTACTTGACGTATAAATATATTAAATTAATTAGATTTTTTTAAATTATTTATTAATATAACAATATTAAAAAATTGTAGAGAACAATTTATTTTGTTAATGTTTTAAAGAGAATTTTAAAAGATATGTATTTATTTGAACAACATAAAATAGGAAAAGTTACTTTTTTTACAAACAAAATATATCTCGAAAATAATGTTTCATATTTATTTAATAAATATTTTACTATAAGAATATTTAATTTGAATTTAACTTAATAAAAAAAGAATTTAATGTTTTTTTAGATAGTAGCAATGAAAAATGAAAATCACTAATAATAATTTGAAATAGGTTTTTATTTTAATTTTAGTTAAGTCATTAAAATGATGTGTCATCCACATCACCTCATTAAAGCCACACAAGCAAAAAAGTCAAAGAGTTAACCGGTTTAAAAGGTAACAGGTTACCCATTGTTTTTATGGGTAAATTTTTTAAAGTACAATGGCTTAATACAAAATAATTTGAAAGTATATTACTGTAATAAAGAAAAACAAAAGTATAATGCTATAATAATTTTTCTTATGAAAATATGTTATTATTTCATGCATTTAACCTAAAATGTAAACATACAAGTTACATGTAGTATGGACTATGGACTGCTTGTCAGTGGACCATGAAATTGGGCTTTTTTGACTTGGACTTTTTAGAGTTTTTAAACTTTCAGACCGGCCCATTTTAGGAACCCTTCTTTTCCAATCCCTTCACGCATTCTCATTCCTCCGTAACGGCGATCAAATTGTTCTCCGATCCAAGTTTCTGTAGCAGCGCCGGTAGCTAATCGGAAACAATGGCTCGATCCTTCTCAAACGCTAAGCGACTTTCATCTTTCTTCGGTGATCAGCTTTCCGTTGTTATTTCCAAGTAATTTTACGTGAATTTGCTTATTCCCTTTTGTCACGAGTTTTAACGGATCTGCGTATGTATTTTATACGAATCCTATTTGCTTACTATGATTTGGAGATATTCGTTTGACAATTGTGTTTGAAATTGTTTACCAGGCGTGGAATTGCTGCAGCACCTCAGGGTGGTGCATTTGGTGGTGGAGCTGCAATGATGCAGAAAGGAGGTGAAGAATCGTCGAAATCGGCTTCAAAGGTTTCGGATCCCGCTGTAATCAGGCCAGAATTCCGATCGAACCAGGTGTTTTCTTTGTTGAATTACATCCATCCGTTCTCTTCTCATGTTAATGTTTACAAGTCGCAGATCCCTTCGATCTTTTCTCTATCCAGTAGATTCTCTACTGCATCAACTCCATCTGTTGCGAGTCCCGCAGTCAATCATGCTCGTCCGTTATCTCCCCATCTTTCTATCTATAAGCCGCAGTCCAATTCGATGTTTTCTATTTCTAATAGAATTGCTGCCTCCTTTCTATCCGCTGCCGTGCTGGTGTTTTATCTTATCTGTATGAAAACAGGTTTAATTTGTTTCACCTACAATAGTTTCTACCAAATCTTCTTTGGAATTGCCGGGTTCACTGACTTGGTTTGCTATTCCGCAATTCCTCTCACCATCCTCCATCTCCTCCATGTACTGAAGCACTAAATTTACGACAGCACAAAAAGCTGATTCCCAAATCGTAGAGGAGTACTTGATGATAATGGTTCCTAATGTACTCTGTGGATGGTAGTGCTTTGTTCTTGTGTCCTTGCTTTGCTGCAAAGTAATAAGTATATGCAGACCTCTTGTACATCTTTCCTTTTTTCTCCTTTGTTAAATAAGTACATGCTATGCTTGTTTGATGCAAGTGAAGTCCATAGCAAAGTGAATTGTTGGTATGGAACAAGAAATTATTTTTGCCCATCTTGGTTTTGCGATAGAAATGTACCTTTTTGAACCAATGTGTGTGAATAAGTTTGATATGCTGCTTGACTTTGTAAGGCACTAATAGAAGACATTATCCAGTTAGATAAGCTAAATACTTTCAACTTGTGTAGGTTTAAAGCCACTAAATTTTGTACATTGAACTTTGTAATGTTGGTATGCAACCATTTGCGTTCTAATCTGTAACCATAACCATAACCATAACCATAACCATAACCGTCCATCATTATGTGCACTATGATGCCTACAGACTCGGAACCCATTTGTTTGTAGTAGATTTGACTTGAAGCTATGGTTTGCTAGAACAATCTTAGCTCATGATTATATTCTATTTCCTTGGTAAATTCGAATTTAGACATTTGGATTAGAAAACTATGTCTTTTAACATTACACACCGTTGCCAATTTTCTTAGATAGTGGTAACAACTGAGTGAAAGAATTTGTGCATTCCTAGTCCTATAATTCTGAATTAATCTTTAAAATCAAAGTTGGGCATGTAGTTTAGTTTTTACATCACATCACCGAATAATAGTTTCATGGTGATGTTAGCGCAGTTGCATCGCAAATTGACCATATCTAAAGGGGTTGACTTTGGAGTACTGGGAAGATATATTGAAGAACAGGTGAGAAGATGGGAGCTGTTTTTAAGCTTCAAAAGTCATGACAGATCATTTTAGCCTCTCTGTCCTGGTTTCCTCATGCTATGTAGTTTTTTATAATGTTACACTTAGAAATTCTCACTAATCGAATTAGTAATAATTATGGCAAAAGCTTCATAGGTTACTCTTTTAAAGCACCCGTATTATTTTAAACCATGAGTAAGGCTTGGTTCCTTCTTTTTTTCTCAGCCCTGTGCTCAAAGGACCTGTACTTTAAACTTGATAAGCGTCTGAAGCCTTATTTTCAGTGGTAATCGCAGGACAAAGTACGTTGATGAACTCGAATTAACCAATCATGAGAATGAAAAACACCCATGTGAAACTTAAAGGGCTGACCACGAAACAAGCTGCGACGATGTAAATTTTGGTGGTTAGAGGGTTGTGGAAACAATTACCAAGCAAAATGTTTCTTGTGGGTTGGGTATTCTACTTCCAAGGGCGGGATTGGATGGGAAAGTGTAAGGTAGGCGGGTGAAAAAGTTGTGAAAGGTTTTAGGGTTTTGATTTGACATTAGCAGATTAGTAAATTATCAGTTTTGTTCCCCCTATTTTTGGTGTCAAATCCTTGTTGTCCGGTCTAACGTCACACCAAACATGAAACAAGAAGTTTCTGTTCCGTCTTATCCCATCATGCTCTGTGTACCAAACACACCTTAAAAGAAATACTTGTGGCCAATGGGGTGAGGTATGGTAGGTACTCTTAATGGGATATTTTTTGCTAGCGTTTAGTGGAAGAGGTGTAGTAACAAGTAAAGTTAAAGGGGTGTTTCATCGTCGATCTTTGGAGCTGCTTTTGATTTTTTTTTGAAATCAACACAGATGAAACAGTTTCATCAGTTGGTTCTTAATTCTTTTTGATTTTTTTTTAAATCAACACAGATGAAACAGTTTCATCAGTTGGTTCTTAATTCTTCTTGTGTTGGGATTTTTTAGTCAGGTTGATTGGCTTCAGGTCATTGGTTTTTATGTTTTGCTGCTGGGTTTGGCTTTTGGGGTTAGTGTTAAGCTACTTGGGTTCTGATGGTAATTACCAAATAAAACAAAAGTAGCCCAGAATATCCAATTTGGGGGTGGGATCGGGGTAGGATGTATGTAGATTTGATGTCAATCGTAAGGAGGAAAGCGACTGTTCCTGTAAAGTCTCTGACTTTTGGAAAGCATGCAGAGCGAAAACCAAGAATTTGTTCAAAAATTATGATGATTTCTGAAGAAGGATGAGAATTCAAAATAGAAGTTGAGGCCAGAAAGGAATATAAGACGATTTAAAAGAAGCTAACTAAGCAAGCAACACCAGAAAACATGTAGGTACGAAAACACATAGAAGGAAACTACTCGATCTATTGTAGGGGCGATTTATAAAACGTTTACGTAGTCGTTGAGGCCTTGGGATGTGGTGGAATATCTCATTTGTTCAGGTTCAATTTCAGACATACACAACAATTGAAACCACTGAGTTTATCAGGGCTGATTTTTTGCAGTTACAATTTGTCAGGATTAGTCCAGGTATAGCTTGGGACACCCTTCCAAGAAAAAAAAAAGAGGCATATGAAGGATCAAGAATCGTATCCGATAAGTTATGGAGGACTTTTACGTGGTTAGCGTTTACATGGGAAGAGACTATTACCAACAAATTCATTTGATGATTGATAATGTTATATGAAGATGGTGACTCTTATCGGTAAACTTTTGATAAATGGCCCACATTTCCCAACAGTCTTGCTTATGAATCAAATGGCCTTATTGTTCTATAGGTAATTTGTTGGATCAAAAGGATTTACTTTTGGGTCATTAAGGTTGTTATGAAAAGGAAATCTTTAGTGGATGTGTCACAACTTCCTTTCTTAAGTTTTCTTTTGGTAAAAGAAAATTTTAAAATGATTCAAGAGCAAGAAGTAGAAGAAAAAATTAGAACTTTTTGGCAAACAAAAGTAATTCGTCATTTGTTTTCGGTATCGCCAAATGAGTTCGTTGATGAATTCCAAACGCCATGCTTCTTTGTTTTGATGAGCCCCGTTCTCTCTATCGGGTAATTGAGTTCAAGACTTGTGAATAAGATGATATATAAAGGAAATTAACAAAAATAGTCGTTTCGGCCGGATACATTTATCTTTTAGCTATTTTCCTCTCAAAATTTTCCAAACTGTCACTATTATCGTAAGTATCAACTCCTCAACTTCCTGAAAGGTTAAAAAGTGAGATTTTTTTTAACATGGTCTGTAAGTACATGGACCAAATCTGTAAATTAGTCTGGGTCCGCAAGTACATGGATGAAGTCTGTAAATTGCTCTGGGTCCGCAAGTACATGGACCAAGTCTGTAAATTAGTTTGAGTTCGCAAGTGGCAATTTCGTTGAGGAAGTATTTAGACTAATTTATAAATTTGGTTCATGTACTTGCGGACCATGTTCAAAAAAAAAATTCTACTTTTTAACCCATCCACAAATTGAGGAGTTGATTCTTGCAGAGGTAGTGACATTTTAATTTTTTGGAAGAGAAATAGCTACAAGGTAAACGTATCTAATTGAAACTGCTATTCTTGTCAATTTCCCTGTTATATACAAATAGACCCAAAAAAGCAACATTTAATTGTATATAATTTAGTGAGAACTAATTAAATTAATTATTTTATGCAAGAATCACTAGATTGACATATGAAATGTAACGTTAATTCCACAAAAACATATTGATCGTTTAAACACTTACAAGTTCATTTTAATGCCTTGACCAAAAGATGTACGATTGTTTAGACCATGTGAAAATAACGTTTTGCATAAATATTATAAATTAGTTTGAGACGAAAATTCAAATCAGATGACATAATTTCTTAAAAATAATACAGTTTGTAATATTTGGAATAACTATAAAGATCTGTTTGGTTTCTAGGTTTGAATGAGACTTAAAGGGATTTGGAATTATATTTCATTTCAATATCATATTTTGTTTGAAATATTGCTTGGATTTGAAATCCAATGGGTTGATATTTCATGGGATTTGTATGTAATAGTTTTTTAAAATACGTTGAAATATTTGTTTTATAACAACCAATTAATAAAAAAGTAATTTAAATATTTTTATATATTATTCATAAAAAATAGAATTCAATTCCATTTCATATTCTACAAATCAGAAATACCAAAGATTTTAAATCCAAACCCCTTCAATTCTAAATCATTCTACGAAATTCAAATCTCTCAAAGTCATTCTATCAAACCAGATTCAAATTTTCATCCAAAAACTTGAATTTATTGTTGTATTTTGTAAGCACGTTTAAAGGTTGTATTTTGGAATTTGAGAAGATAATGAAAGTACATAAATAATTATTTTTTATTTGTATTTCTGAGAGGAAAGTAGAAAGAAAAAATATAATTTTTTTATATTAATAAGATATATATATATATATATATATTTCGTTTCAAATATAACTTATTATATTTGTATAATCAATGCAACCCAATAAATTAAGATATTTATAAAAATAATTAGAATTCATTTATTATGATTTGAATATTTATGGAATATGAATAGATTTCATTAATTATGATCAATACTTTATATTATAAAACAATCAAAACTTCTACGAAATCGTATATTCATCAAATTAAATGGACGGTTGAGATTGAGTTGTACAAATGTAAAGGGTTGTATAACTATATATATATATATATATATATATATATAACGATTTGTAATTGGTGGGTAAATATGTAATTTTTAAATTATTTATAAGAATTGTTATTATTTTTACCTTCTCTTTCTTTCTACATTTGGGATGAAAATTTTGGGAAGGAAATCAACATAGTGCAAAATGAAATACAATTGTTTGATAATTGTTTACAATGAAATTAGAGCGCTTAATGGTTAAGAGAGGTCTATGATACAAAATCATTCAAAAAGTTTTAGAACTATCAAAAGACGTATTTTTTTTTTCAAAATAGATTTACCTCTTAACGATTCAAATATTATCTCTTAATTAAACTATTAAGAGATAAACAAACAATTTTTTTAGGTTGTGTTGTGGTGGATGAGAGAGAATAATTTTTTCAGTAAATTATTTGTTTGAATTAAAATCTTTAAAGAACGTTACATTTCAACTTTAACAGATTTTCTTTTTTTAGATATTTTAACATTAATTTTATTATTAAATATTATATAATCTTATTATTCTAAAATATTTTTTAATATTTTATTTAAATTAATAAATAATTCGATTGCATCGATGTGAATGATTAAAAAAACCATTTCCTGATATTCGCATCAAGTTTTAAAGAAACGTGAATTTTTATCCAATTTAAAAAACAATATAGAGAATTTGTTGAAATAAATAGATAACAAAGTCTCTGTTTTCTTTATTTTTAATAATATATTAGATATAACGAGGAGTAACAAGAGTAGTGAGCGGAGTTGGAATTAAAGAAATGTGTTATATTCATCTAAAATTTATACAGTCAATTACGTGAAAAATGTGCTCCGTCAAATAGAGTGACCAAAATAAAGTTACCTAAAAACTAGAAACGACTTGTTAAGGGCGTGGACTGATTTTCATAAGCAAAATTCTTTTGGTATTAAAGGTCCACACGTTAAACTTTGAAGGGTGTTCTGAAATATTAGAAAATACAAGTAACATCAATCAAAAACCTAAAAAAAGTAGCGCAAAATCAACTAAAACCCAAAAAATCCTCTCGAAGTCAAACAAAAACCCGGAAAATGTCTCTTGAAATCAACTAATTTTTTTTTTCTCAAAAAATTCTGAAAACAGTGGAATTCGGTTAAAAACACGTCGGACGACGTTCTGGACCTTTGATACACCTTAAAGGTGCACGTGTTCGGTAAAAATCTTGGTTCTGTCACTAGACCTGTTAACATAAAGAGATCCTTAAAAATAAGCAAATAATCATTGATTCTTTCAAACACCAACTCTAACAAGAGATTTTTCATCCTAAAATAAACAGATATTAAAACAGGTTGATCAAACCAGCTAAATTACTTCAGTTTGACCAACTTATCCAGTTTTAGCCAAACCACACGGGTTGAAATAAAAAACTGTAAAAATAAAATAAATCGATAAACAAAAGTAATTAATCATTTATTTTTAATATAGTCAAATGAGTTCATTCATGAATTACCCCATTTTGGTTAGATTTAATTCGCTTTCGAATCTAACCATTGTTGCAACATAACTGACACCTAATTACATCGAGGGCTCTTGTTAAATTCCCCAATAGGAAAATCTTTTGTTACAAAGTCGCCAATCTGGAACTCGAGTTGGTCGTTGTTCCTACTCACTTTCTTGACGTCGATCCACAACAAGGCTATTTGCACCCGCACACCGTCTAGGTTCTCGATTTGGTTTTGGTGAATCACACCTTTGATTGTAGGGTTGTATTGGATCTCGTACTGGTCTATTTTAAAGTCACAATTATCGCCTATATAAACTGAAAACTGACCACTGGTGGGATCCACATTATAGCCACTGACATTCTGCGGAAGAATACCGACCGGGAGGTTGTAGCTCTTGAGAACGTCATAAGCCGATGGCTTACCAACCCGTATGGCTGATGACATAGAAAAGTAAAGAAAAACGATCCCAATTATGATGGTTTTTGGTTTGGTGATTTCCATTCTCTCTATTTCTTGGTAATAGATTTGAATGTATTAGACTTGTACCAAAGATGATGTATAAATAGACCCAAAACAAAATCAGCATTTATTGTATGGAATTTAATGACAATTAATTAAATTATTTATTTTGGATGTGTTGTGAAATAACATTCAACAAAAATAGCTACACTTTTTATTTATTTATTTATGGAAAGTCAATTGTTTGAAAGTTGATTTAGAATTATATATATATATATATATATATATATATATATATATATATATATATATATATATATATATATTATGTTTAAGGGGTTGTTTAACAGTTGTTGAATGATTAAGTGATTATAATGATTAAAAGACTCTTATGATATAGTACAAAATAAAATATAATTGTTTGACAATTATTTACAATGAAAGTAGGATGTTGAATGGTTAAGGGAAACATATGATACAAAATCATTCAAAGTGTTTTAGAACCATTAAAAACATAATTTTTTTGCCAAACAAGATTCACATTTTAGCGATTCAGAGCCGGCATCTTAATGGAACTATTAAAAGGTAAACAAACAATTCCTAAGTGTGAATATTTGTAATTTATTTAGTTATATAACGTAATTTTTTTTATTATGAATATTTTTTGTATTAACCTGGATATCTAACCCGCTATGCGAGCCGACTAGTCTCAAGACGACCACCTGCTTTGTGGGTAGCTCAAAGTCACCGCATTTAAACATTCATGGCCATGAGAGGATTTTTGTTATTCCTTATTGGATTTGAACATGTGACCTCCAGACACTTTTGACATTTAGAACCTGAAGTCTTTTAAATTAGTTGGAGATTAAGATATAGATTTAACTTTTAATATATGAATTACAATTAATAACAGATTATAATAGGGAAAATTGCGCCAAAATGGAACCAACTTCCACCTAATTTTTATTTAGAGGAACCAACTTTCAAAATCGTCATTTTGGGGAACCAACTTGCACCTAATTCCTATTTTAGGGAACCAACTTTCAAAATCGTCATTTGGATTAGTAACAAAACGATTTTTATTGTGGTAATTTGGATTTTTTTTTTTTAGAATGTTCAATTTGATATCTGAATAAAAAAAAACGAGATTTGAAATGTAAAATAGATTTTATTGTATTAATTTCTGAAAAAAAACGAATTTTAGTTATTTTATATAAATATTTTGCAAGTTAGTTCCCTAAAATAGGAATCAGGTGCAAGTTGGTTCCCCAAAATGACGATTTTGAAAGTTGGTTCCCCAAAATARGAATCRKKTSCAAGTTGGTTCCCCAAAATGACGATTTTGAAAGTTGGTTCCCCAAAATAAGAATTAGGTGCAAATTGGTTTCCCAAAATAACGATTTTGAAAATTAGTTCCCCAAAATATAAATTAAGTGAAAGTTGGTTCCATTTTAGTGTAATTTTTCCATTATAATATTAATGATCTGCTTAGTCAATGCTGAAAAATGAAAATGACAATGAATTTTCATTCTCTCCAATTTATCAGGACGCGAAGTCCATTATATTATAGAAAACCAAACAATTTCTTTTATTTTTCATTCACATTGGTTACTGTTTAATACATTTAACCAAACATATCGTATATCAAACATTTTCAAGTCATTTGAGGAGCAAACAAATAAAAATATAGTTGGCTTGAGAATATGGTTTAATAAAATATTTTATTATTAGTTAAATATTTTTTTAAAAATGTTTTTAATGATTATAAATTACAATATCTTTTTAAATAAGATTAAA
>NC_037536.1:12873735-12908742 GCF_001531365.2 Cynara cardunculus var. scolymus | reverse complement strand
ATTACTGTTTATATTAAATATACAAATACAACTATATTTTATTATTTAATAAATTTATAGTAATATTTATTATTAATTAATCAAAAACTTGTTTATAATTATTTTTTGAATTTTTTTTCTATACAGATGTCAGGGCATCTTCAAGAGATTATCTCGAATACAGAAAATAGAGGTTTTATGCTCTATTATGTTTTAACATATCTATAGTATATTATAAAGCATTTGGCAAAAACTCGTAAAAACCATTTTTTTATTCATGAAGTACTATTTATTGATGCATATTACTTAAAATTCAAGATTACAAGTAAACTGAGCGTAAGTACAACTTATTAAAGCTTCATGTTTGAATTTGTGTAACTAACTGCAGATAAACATAATTAGATAGAGGATAAACATCTCATTTTAAATATAAAAAATCTAAAATATAATTATGATAATCATTGAGTTATAACAAAATACTTAATTATTATCTTTATAAAAAATTATATTATTAAAACAAAAATAAATATAAAATGAATTAAAGAAATATAAAAAAAACGAGAAATCTTAAATAGTTAGTTTGTACTAATATAAATATATTTTTTTTAATTTTTTATAATATCTTCATATTTATATTTTATTTAAAAATAAAAACGTTATCGCTTTCTTAAAACCACGTAAAACTGTATTATAACATCGGCTAAGACAAAAATAAATAAGACGAAACATTAAAATCGAGATGTATCTTGCTGCATTGTGCGAATACCCTTCTAGTTTTCTTTAAAATAGATGAAAATTTAATCTTAAAGAATTATATAAAAATTAATTGAAGGTGAGAGAAATATTTTTTTTATTCATTTTCATTAATGAGATTAATCATCAGACTATTATCATTTTATCAAATTTTTAAAAAAGTACATTATGATGATAAAAACATTAGAATATTTTAATAATATAAGGAATCATGAATTTCTCAAATTAAAGAATCCGTCGAAGTTACTTAATTTTATTTATATTTTTTAACTTTTAGTTATTTATTTTAAAGAAGTCGTTACTTATATTGTAAATTTATTTATATAATAAGTTTATTATTTAAGGGGATGTTTGTTTACCTTTTAATAGTTCCATTAAGAGACAACCTAAAAGATGAATCTTGTTTGACGAAAAAAATTCGTCTCTTAATGATTCTAAAACCCTCTAAATGAATTTGTATATTGGGCTTCTCTGAACCATTCAGTGTCTTAATCTCTTTCCAAACAATTACCAAACAACCATATTTTATTTTTACATTATATCATAAAAGCTTATTAATCATTATGTACCAAATCATTCAGGAACTGTAAAACAACCCATAACATTATTATTGTTTTAATCAATTTTATTGTGATAAGGTCGTTTTTACGGTCAAACTAAAATACAATTTCTTATTCTTATTCTTCTTCTCCTTCTTATTATTATTTTTTTGTTTTAAGTTATTATTTATTATATAACCTCCATGTTTATTGATAAAGAAAATGAATTCAATTATACAAGAAATGACACATTTTTTAACTTTAAAAATCACAACAAAAAAATACCAGTTAAAGTTGTATTTGGATTCAACACAATCAATTCTTTTATATTTGATTCGAAAATTAAAATAATTTCTATTATTATATTATATTATATTGTATTACACATGAGCTACATCATATTAATATTCACCTAATCACCTTATCAATGACTGAAAATCTTACCCGGTAAAAGATATAACACTAACCAAATGTCTTATTCGGTAAATGTTTATCAAACTTTTTGATGTTTAACAACAATCCATTTTGATGGTCAATAATGTTATACAATAAGATAGATGGTGGTGATGTCTCTTACCAATTACCAGTAATTGCTTATCTGATGATATAACAACTCGTCCCATATAGTGATACGGATACAAAATAAGATTTGTAAGTTTTTTAGAAGTCTCAAGTTATAAGCTACTAATAACTTCCACCATGGTTTTGATTGCATTTAAAATTATTGAAACAACCTGTTGCTTTGAGGTGTTACAGATAAACACCCTTTGAATAGTTAAAATTGAATTCTTAAGCATATATATCACCAAAACATTTGGCAACTTTAAATCCATTCTCAAGAGTTCCAAATACAAGGAGAATCATTTCACAACAATTAAGACCGGAATTACATCAAACCAGTCTGTGTATAACTATAAAAATGATTATTCACCTAACACATTCAAATTTTATAACTATAATTTTTACCGTGTAGCATTTGACGCGTAGATCAGTTGGCAAAAGAGTGAGATAACTTTATCCAAATACAAAACAGGTTCTTGGTTCGGTCCCAGACCCCTCGCTAACCTAAACCGTTGAATGAGTTAAAAAATCCCCCCCCCCCCAACCTTATGTCTTTGGAAACGGATTATGTATGAAACAATTGGATTTGATGGTAATCAACTTTTTACCATATTAGTTATTCATCAATTGTTGCATATAATGTCATTTTGATTAACAAGAATTTTATCCAATAAGAACAGTGAGAATAGTAATTCTTACTGGTAAACAATCCCTAAACCAACCGAACCCAATACATAAAAACATGTTTTATTGACTAAATATCCAAATACAATAATGAATACATAACAAATTTGAATGACAAACTGTTTTACAAATTTGGAAAAAGAAAATATATGAAGTTTGTGATCTGAGTTCAAATAACAATGATCAAACAAAAAAACACGATAACAACCAAATCACACGTGAATTTACATAAAATTACATGTAAAATCATAACATGGTTACGCATTGTCGCAGGCCAAGTCGCCCACACACCCTTTCGTTGACCGTGTCCCGTAATCACATGTGAATTTACACTAAAATTACTAGTAAAATCACAATATGGTTAAGCAATGTCAAAGACCAAGTTGCCCACACACTCTTGCGTTGACCGTGTTCCATAATCACACGTGATTTCAGTATAAAATCACATGATTTGACATGTTCTCGTGTTTTCTTACTTAAAACCCATTCTCGTTTGATCCTCCCTTTAAAAGTAAAAGTAAAGTATGTACCTGTTTTAGTTGACATCCTTGAGTCTCTTAATCAGAGACTCCAAAGACTTCCTTTTTGGATTTTGCTTGTTTCCTCTTGATCCAAAAGTTCCAAATAATCTCTCAGTTGGTTCCTTTAACTTCTCTGAAATGATCACCACTTTTCTGTAATCTAAAGCATGGTAACTTCTTTCCCTGATTACTGGGTTCAAAAAGTTTTCTGGGTTATTGCTTAGAAGCAAATTTACCAATTGCCTCACTTCAACAAGTGCAAGTTTCAACTCATTAGCTTCTGGCTCAGATACAAGAGAAGCTTGGTTTTCAGCAAAGGATTCCAATAATTTGACATCAATATCGATACCCATAATAGCATTTATGCCGAATCTTTTGACAGATTCGCCGGCTAAAGAGTTAACGACTGTCTCCGAAATGTGGGAAAGAACGACTTGTAGGACTCGTTTGAGGACTTTAATGGGTAATATCTGTTGTGCGGTGGAAAGAAGGGTTTCGAGAAAGATGATGACCTCATTGACATATTCATTTTCATTCTGAGGAGGTTCGTCGATCATCCAGTTGACATTCTCGATCAGGGTCATGAAACCATCTACCTTATTTTTAAGCAAACTGGATAGCATCTGTTCTGAAGCGTCGCGAGCTTTCATCAGTGGGAAATGCCGCCTGCCCCTTTCTGCCATTCTCAAAGGAATTCCGGAAAGCTGTGCAGCGTGGCGCGATAAGAAATCACAGGCTCGTTCAAAAACGGCCATATTCGCTGCAACAACCATTGCTTGATTGACCCCGGTGATGGATGTATTGATAAGCTTTAACAGAGCGGCATCCAGGACTTCGGTCAAAAGCCGGTTTAAGTACTTCTTCACAACTTCATAGAAATCAAGCTGACCACCATGAGACATGAAACTAACAGAATCTTCAACGAAAGATCTCACAATTCGACAGCAATCGGGCACGGTGGATGAAAATGGGGCGATATAGGGGAATGCCGGTGTAATATCGGAGGTTTGTATCTGAAAAGACAGCACGTTCATCGAATACTCGTATTCTTTGTTCATCCACATTTGCTCAAACTTATCAGCAGCAACTGCTTCAGCAATTTGGGTACGACAATCTGATAACAGTAACTCATGATACTTATCCCTGTGCTTGTCAAGAACATCAAGCAATGCATCAATGGAGTAACCATATCTAAGCAAAGTAACACCAAGCAAACTCACATAATCCTTAATAAGCAACAAATGATTGGCAGTTCGCATCCTAGAGAATTGATCTTCTAACACTGAACACATTTTACTAACAGCAGTATCCCATAAGCTTTCTACTTCCATTTTTGATATCAATCCACCCCCAGTTCTTAAAACACGATCTTCAACTATGAAAAAACCAGCAATTTGGGCGAAGAATGTCTGATGAGATTCAAGAAAAGGTGTCATGGAAGATACCTGAAAATCTGAAGTTAATTGAAGCTTCCGGTTCTCAAAATAATACTGTTTGAATCGATCTTCAAGCCCTAGAGTCTGATGAATATGATAAGCTCTATACAATGGAGTCAGATCAAACCCTAGCATACCATTACCATTACCACCGGTGGCATAACCGTCATTACCATAATTTCCGTTCGCGTAACCGTCGTCGTCGTCTTCTTCAAGAACGTACACAGTGTCTCTCAAGCTAAGCCGACTCTGTTCTTCAGCTTGTCGTTGCCTGATCCTTAGCTCTTCATCTCTCTGCCTAGCAGCCGAGGCTTGTCCAATGGCAAGCTGCCCTAAGTTTCTGCTAACTGTACGGATCTCAACAAGCCAGTCTCCAAACTCATTACTGATTCTCCTTTCAATGTGAGTTCGGATCGCCGGGATCTTCTTTTCGAGCATTCTCCGTAGCGTAGACGACGGTGTCTTATCCGTAAATTCTCTCTCGATTGAGTCCATACACTTCAACGCCATGTAGTAATTGTTCTTCGACATATGGAAATTCACTCGAGAGCAGACTTCCATTAATCGAACGCAAGTCCGAAGAGACTCGATAGCTAGAGTTATGTTTTGGCACTTGTTTCGAGCTTCCAGAAAAGAATCCAGAGAGTTTATCAGAGGCCCGGCGACAGACTGCAATTGAGAATTCGAATTGGAGAGAGATGATTTAAGAGAATCGACATCGGAGAGCAGAGAACGAAGATCATCGACGGCCATGATAAAATCCTGATAGTGAACCTTACAGACTTCTTCGATCTCGGCCTCTTTGGACCTAGAGAAGTGACGTAGGTGGTGAATTAAAGTTTCAGGCTTACCTGTGGCGAAGACTTTACGGATGAAAGGCGACAGCTCTTCACCGTTGCATATGGCGGAAGAAAGCAGGAGCTGGTCAAGTTTGTCACCTGATTCACCATTTTCCAATGAAGTCGGGACGATTTTCCGGCGCGACTTGGAGGAGTTCATCGGTTTTACTTTTTCCGATGGTAGAGTAACGGTGACGGAAAGATTGACGGAACCGTTAGATACGGAGGGGATTTGGATGGGAAGGAGAGTGGAGTTGCTGAATCATTATTTTGTACGGACAGAGAGGTGCCAAGTATTGACAGTTGTCGGTATAATTTTCTTAATTATAAAATGCCGTCATATTCAATCATAAAATAATGATAATAATTAGAGTGAATTACGGATTTGGTCCCTATATTTTTAAGTTTTTTGTGATTATAGTCCCTATACTATGTTTATTATGGATTTGATCCATGTGCTATTCAATTTGTACAGCCACGGTCCTTCTGACTAACATAATTACTTAACTCAGTTGAGTCAAGAGGCATTTTTGTCTTCTTACCTTTTTTTTCGTTGTTTTTATTAAAAATACAATATTAATTATGTTATATGCACACACATAAAGATGTTACGCATTCCTTCCCCTCCCCTTCCGTTGATTGGCCTCCATCTCTGGCTTCCTCAAACGTGAAAATATGACATACGCAACGTCCTCTTCAATGGGGTTTTCAACAAATGGTATTTTCGTCTCCGACTAGGTTGTTAATATGGGACAAACAAGTAATATGTCTCGTGAAAGTAGCTGAGAGAATGATTATCTCCACGCTGCTCTTATAGATTAGACCTCATATGTCAATTCTCATCCATAGCCCGTGGAGATCACCTCCACCCATTCCTTTATATCTCTATCTATCTTGTTCTTGTAATAGTTATCTATTTGCAATGCGTGCTGTATGTTGCAGCTGGGGGGGGGGATGGTGGCTAGTCTCATAGTCAAGGAAGACGAAGATGTCTTCGAGATAATGTAGAGGGAAGTGGTTAGGGTAGAAGGATCTCTCATTTATGTATATAGGCGAAAGATTGTGTGAGAAGCGTAAGAATAGATTTGCACCCTTGATCGCTTTTGATCTCATATCTACTCATGAATTGTGCTTTAGACATGAATTAATCCAGTGCATCTCGCTAATGTTGACATTCAATTATGATTGACCTGAAGATGAGTATATTTTTTTGCACCTCTCAATCTTTTGTATATAAATGGTGTATATATATAATACTGTATATACATATTGTTTTAAGAGGAAAATGACAAAAAATGGTGTAGAAAAATCAAATGTAGACTATAACCATAACAAATTGAATACCAAAAAGATTGAATCCATAACAAACATAATATAGACACCCTATGCACTATAAATCTTTAATAGTTATAAATAGGGATGCTTGTGGGTTGGGTTGATTCGGTTGAAGACATTTGAACAACCCAGTCCAATGTTTGCGGTTTAAA
The DNA here is from genome assembly GCF_001531365.2 of Cynara cardunculus var. scolymus. Classification (NCBI taxonomy): domain Eukaryota; kingdom Viridiplantae; phylum Streptophyta; class Magnoliopsida; order Asterales; family Asteraceae; genus Cynara; species Cynara cardunculus. The sequence goes on along the minus strand of NC_037536.1, from coordinate 12,901,943 downwards.
AAATCTTAACCCAACCCAACCCAACCCAAAGTGCAACCCAACCCAACCCGTACGGGTTGGTCGAGTTAGTCGGATTGATACTTTGGTACATTAAATTTTTTTTTCTAACCTTTAATATGTTATTTATATACTCATAATTTATTTTTCACCATTTGATACTACTTATCCATATTTCTTACGTATATCACATTCAGCTAAATTTCCTCAATTTACCTATATATGTTCAAAGTTACTAAACATATACATGAATGAGTTATATAGATATGTGAATGGATTAAAAATATGTGTATATGAAAAACATACATGATAGTGTAATTGTCTAATGTGTATATTAGTAGAAATTCAATAATCATATTAAATCAAAGAAATAAAAGGATGTCGGTTTCGTCGGGTTGAGTTCAAATAACAGTAATCCAATATCAATCCAATACATACGATTTGACAATTTTACAACTCTATTAGATATTAGTTTTTTTGGGTTGGGTTATGTCATGTTAGGTTAAGTTGATCGGGTTGGTCGGGATTTTAAGCACCCTCCCTAGTTATAATAATAGACCTAAAATTCATGGGCCAAAATCTGGTTTTTGGACCTTTGGTATCCATATTATATTATTGATGGTTCAGCCCACTCAAAATCCGGCCCAAATATAGGCTTCGCGGACCAGTCTATCTACATAGAGGTGCTACTTCCATCGTGGTGTTCATAAACCCTAACTTGTTTTCCTTTCCTCTTCGTTACCACATTTTTTTTGCAGGTACAAGCAGCCGTCGCCGTCATGGTATTCTCAATTCGCCTGAACCCTAGTGATTTCCGTTTTCAATTTGCGTTTTATTTCTATTCTATTCTAATGGATTTAATTCGTTTGATGATACCAGGGTATAGATCTTGTTGCTGGTGGAAAAAGCAAGAAGACCAAGAGAACTGCACCTCGGTCTGATGATATCTACCTTAAGCTTCTCGTCAAGGTTTTTACACGCATCAGACTCCACTGTTTTTGATTTCGTTTTGTTTTGATTTACTGAAAATGAGTAACATTTGTTTAAAAATTGGATCAGCTTTATCGGTTTTTGGTGAGGAGGACAGGAAGCAACTTCAATGCGGTGATCCTGAAGAGGCTTTTTATGAGCAAAGTGAACAAACCGCCAATTTCTCTCTCTCGCTTGATTCGTTACATGTCTGGCAAGGTATTCTTTTTGCAATTTCGTTCCTGTATGTGTTTGTGTCTTCGATCATCTTGTGTTATAATTAGGAGGTTATTTCATCCGAGCACATATCTCTTATTTTAAATATGTTATAGTAGCTTTGTAGATGTTCTTCAATTTTGAACTTGAAAGTAACTGCTTTTGATTGGATTTGATAGGATAGGATAATTTTGTTTTCTTCATCTGGGATTAATAAGATTTAACAAACTGTAGTGAAAACTTGTTCTTTAGACCTTATTCTTGCTGGCTCTTCTAGTAATTTTGTTAAGTTGGTTCAATAATGAAGTGTAATTGTGGGTTGTGAATGCTTGATTCATGGAGAAATAGAGAATAAGATCCAGCAAATTCGAATTCATAATTGAGGGAAATGGTGTAATTGAATTGATTTAATTGTTTGCCATCTTTATTTTATGTGACTGTGATCGTTAATGTTGTTTAATTAGGACGACAAGATTGCTGTGATTGTTGGTACAGTCACCGATGATGTCAGGGTGCATGAAATCCCTTGTATGAAGGTCACTGCTTTGAGGTTTAGCGAGACTGCAAGGGCTAGGATCGAGAAGGCTGGCGGAGAATGTTTGACTTTTGATCAACTTGCTCTCCGAGCTCCTCTTGGGCAGAACACGGTATGCTAATCATTCCCTGATTATCTCAGTTGATGTGTGGTGTGTTTCATTTTATATCAACCAATATTTTAATCCCCGATAGATTCTTGTGCATTTGAGCTCATCATGCATTCTCATTGATTTGAAGCAGCATTGTTTGCGTCATAGAGCTTTTAGTAAATGTGTAAATTCTAAGTTTTTATATAATTCATGAGTTGTTTTCTCGACATCATTGATTTTCTAATGAAGTTGATGGTGGGGTTATAGTTTACCAAGAGTCCTACAACCTCCATACCTTTTTCTTTTCCCGTTGCATACTCATTTACTAGTCTTTATTTTGCCATCCTTCTCAATCATGCCTTTTTCATGGTATTTGTAGAAGCAACCTCTCTACGTTTTGTCTTGGTGAACATGTCTGTATACATCCCACCTTTGTACCCATACCTTAGAGCATTAACTATGGAGGCTTTTTGAGAGTTCATTAAAAAGCTTTTTGGCCTAACCATATTGTGAAAAAGCTCCGTCTAAAAACCCTTTTTTACTGGTAACCATACAAGCTTCCAATAACCTATTTTTCTAGGACACTTGGGTAGGCTTTGGTACGCAAACATTATTGGATAGGACAAGAGGGTAGGACCGGACATGAGAGGACTGGACAGAACAAGTGTCTGTCTAGTGTTTGGTACGACTAGGACTGGACAACACAAACCTAGATAAATTGCGTCCAAAAGTTATTTTATGATTTTATAGAACATATAATAGTTATAATTAACACAAATAAAGTTAAATAATTTAATTTATAATTTTTTTACACAATTTTCATATACATAAATATAAAATAGTATCAAATTTGAATGAATTTTTTTATATAATTGATGGTACTTTGAAAAAACCCGATTCATACAAAGGAGAAATTATGTTTTATTCGGTTTGGAAGATCCTTATCAATTGATGAAGGCATGTTGAAGATTGTTGCAACAACAATGGTTGTGGAGGTAGAAACATTGGTAATTGGTGGACAATAGTGGTTGTGGTGGATGTGAAGATGGTGGATGGTGGTGATCTTGGCGGTTGACAGTGGAGGAGGTAGTTGTGGTTTATGTGGTGGAGGTAGGTATGATGGTGGGCAGTGGTGGTGGAGATGGACGGTTGTGGTTGTGGAGGGCAACGATATGGTAGATAGTGGTAGTGGTAGCCGATGATTGTGGTTAAGGTGGAGGTGAGATGGCTTATGGTGGTGGCAATGAATGGTGTTGGTTGGGCCGATGATGGTTGTGTTGGTGGTGGAGGAGGTTGTTGTAGTAAAAGAGAAGGTGGAGGTGCCAACGTTGTTGGTAGGTGGTCGATGGTGGTTCTGGAGGTGGTGAAGGAGGCCAATGGTGGCTACCGGTAGCAGCGGTGGTTGCAATTAGCGATGGTGACCACTAAAACAAATATCATGTTAAAGTTATATATCAAACGAGGGTAATTAGTAAAATTTTAATTTTTGTCCCATCTTAGGTGGAACAAGAAAAAGAAAAAGCCTTTTTTGTCCATGCTGTTCCATCTTGTCCCAATTCTTGTTCCTGTTCCGTGTCGCACAAAACGTGGGATAGTGAGTTTTGTCCCGTCCTGTCCTGTCCAATGTACCAAATACAGCCTTAGGCTTGTTTGGTTGTTTTTTTAATCAAGTCCTGTATGGATAAAGTTGTATGTGTTGATTATTTTTTTGTATGGATTGAAAATGTTTTTGTTTGGGAGGATTTCTTCATTGATGAAAGGAGTTTTCTTTTAATTAGGAGGAACATATTTGGAAAAAAACTTGGCTTTTTGCATAAAGCTCATCATATAATCTTACTGAATAAGGCACTTTTTATATCATTAAGCGACTACCAAATAATCATGTATAGCTCATGGAATAAGTTGTGATTCCCATTAAGCTCATTAAGTTGCTAGCAAACAGACCTTTAAGCTTGTGGGTCCCATTTCATTGGAAAAACCTCATGAAAAACATACCATTTTGGATGCTCTTACCTTCTAGTTGGACAAACTGCTTGCTTTTTTTCTTTCGTTGTGACTCGGTATCTTTGGATGGTTGGTCCAGGTTCTACTTAGAGGTCCAAAGAATTCCCGTGAAGCGGTGAGGCACTTTGGAAAGGCACCTGGTGTGCCACACAGCCATACGAAGCCATACGTGCGAGCCAATGGTAGGAAATTTGAGAAGGCTAGAGGACGAAGAAACAGCAGAGGCTTCAGAAACTAATCATTCATCATCAATGGTGGGAGTGCTTCAAGTGATGGTTAACTTCTATAATCTTGCTTCTATGCTGCTGTCTTTTTGAATTAAGATATGATGAAAATTTTGGTGTTAGCATCTTTCCTTTTTTGTAGCAGGGAGTTTTGAGTTCTAAATTATCATATCCACATTTCTTGAATGGAGATTAAATTTGATATTTTGGTTGCTATTTTTCTAGTTCACTGGTGCTCCTTGCGGCCCCTGCAATCTCTTTCGACTCGAGCCCTGTACCCATATCACTGTATGGGCTAACCAGTCGTGCCTCTTAACTGGTACCTAGTGGTTTTTTCCCCTGTTGTGTACAGTTCTGGTTATAACCGGTTGCCAGATAAAGAACCATGACCGATGATGGTAACCGGTTTCATTTGTCAGGGTGCGTTTGCTATTAGGACAGAACAACTATGACTAGGTTTCGATAGACAACGACCGGTAAAATGACCATATATCTTTTTTTTTATTAATTTATATAATTTATTAATTATGATAGAATATATATTTTTTATAATAAAATATATCAGTAAAAAGTAGGGGTGTTCGCGGTCCGGTTTGGGCGGTTTAACCCCTCAAACCACAAACCAAACCGTAATGGCGGTTTATAAAATTTTCAAACCGAGCGGTTTGACATCAAGTGCCCAGACCGGTCAAACCAGACCAAGTAAAAGCGGTCTGGTCTGACCGGTTTAGGCGGTTTGGGCCTTTAATGGACTTTATATTAAACTTAAAATATATATATATATATATATATATAAAATTTAGAATTTTAGATTAAGTATCCATTTTAACAAAAAAATATCTAATCAAATAAATGTAATAATTAAGCAGCTCTTGAGTACAAAGTCGAGGCAATCCAAAATACAAACATATAAAGATATAACATATTAGAAAACAAATAAATTAACAAAGTTACAACTCTACTGTGAGTATTGAGTAACAAAATTCACGACTTCACAACCTTCAATGGTTCAATTCTTAAGTCTTGACCAAACAAAATAGAAGCCAAATCTAAGTTGGTTGATGTCTTGATAATGTGCGTCGAAATCAAACCATGGATTAGAAAGATCAATAGATTGATAGAGTTTTTGAGGGATTTCAAAATTTGGAGACCGTCAATATCAAATGTGTCGATATGTTCAATGGTTTAATGGTTTTAGTCGTCGATTTTGATTATGTTAATTTGGGTCATAGTCAATAAGTTAGAAAAGTTGGGCTTGCTAATATTAAAATAGATAAATAAATAAATATATATATATATATATATATATATATATATGTATGTATGTATGTATGTATGTATTTGGCGGTCGGTTTGGTCCAAACCGCCCAAAAAAGTTTCCAAACCGCAGACCGGACCGGACCGCCCGGTTTTGCTATTTTCCAAACAAGACCGGACCGCCAGACCGCTCAAACCGCCAAAAACGGTCTGGTTTGACTTGGTTCGGCCGGTTTGAGCGGTCCAATGGTTTTTTTGAACACCCCTAGTAAAAAGTTTTTGCCAAAACAATTAAGTTTTACACACAAATATAAAGTTTATTAATTTTCAGATTTTACTTTTTAATCTTTTTTAAATTAATTTTTTATTATCAGCTTATCATTGCTATATAAATTGAAAAAAATTAAAGAATGTATAAAAATAATACTTTGAGGTAGTAAATGAAAGTTTAAAAATGACAAAATAAGAAGAAAAAAAAATTAAATAGTTGATAAAATAAAAATAAAAACTTATTTGATATTTTAGAAAATGATAATATTTTATTTCAAGATTATATTAATAAAATATAAGTTTATAACATTTTATTTCATGAGATGAAAGTGGAGCATTCATGTTTCACTTAAATGATACCAAAATATAAGTTGTCAAATATTTGATTTCCTTTTTGAAATGTACAGTGTATATTAATGTCGTATCCGTTTCAATATAAATGCCTACATTACAAGGGTTTTTGGGATTGCTTATTTGCAATAACTTGTGCTTTTCTATAAAAGTTTTTATCAACTTATTATAAGTTATAATGGTTTAACTTCTTTAAAAACTTCTTATTACCGGTTTGACACTGGTATAAACTGTTTATCCAAACACTTAAAAATGCTTACTACCGGTGCTACACCGGAATAAGACAATAAGTTGTTTTTAAAAACAATACCAAACATCCGTTACTATTTTAGTTTGTCTTAAAATAAATATCTATTTTTAAACGTGAATATTTATTTTTCTATTCTATCCTTAACTATAAGATGATGAAACTTTTTCACTCTAACCAAAAGTAAAATTGTCCTTTTATTAATTAAAAGATATGATAATTATACATTTCTGAATCCCGAGCCTTTATCTGACAAACTACCTAATACTAAGCAGGCTCATCAAACAACGTCGTTTAGCTTTTTTATCCTCCAGGATTTGATCCGAACTGTTCGATAGATTTTCATGGACATTTGTTTTAAAACGAAGGGACTATTTGTGATGTAACAAATATATTTTATACTTTTTATTTCCCAAAAAGTTATAATTTTGATGAAGGATAAGGAAGTCAAAATATGGGTTCTAGTTTGAGAGTGATAGTTTTGTTGTTTTCCTTAAAAATAAAAAATTAAGTCAGATGTTTGGTAACTTATTTGAAGCCACATGAGTGGCATTTGATTGGTTTGAGTATGAATTCTAAAAGTTACAAGTGTCTGAAAGTCTCAGGTTTGAACTTAACGAAAAATAAAAGTTCTTTTATAACCATGAAGGTTCAAATGCAGTGACTTCGAACTACACACAAAAGCAATTGATCGCATTAAGATTAGTCGGCTCGTCTAGCAGGTTGAATATAATTTAATAGAATGTATGTGTATGTCTTGCTATTATTGTAAAGAAAAGAGAAAATTTGGTTTTGGTCCCTTAACTATGTTATCTTTGATGAATATGGTCATTAGTCTTTATTTATTAAAAGTTTGCCTTTCATGTATTCAAAATCGTCTTATTTTGGTTCTTGTCATTAACGGTTCTTATATTTTTTGTTAAATCAAGTTAAAAAAAAGGTAAGTTAGGGGCTGTTTGGCAGTTGCTGAATGGTTTAGTGCAGAATGATTAAGTGGTCAGAATGGTTAAGAGGGTCAGAATGGTTAAGTGCGGAATGAAATATGATTGTTTGGTAAATGTTCTCTGAATGACATCAAATTACCATTTTACCCCTCTTCTCATTGCCTCTACTCTTTCATTCAAACARCCCTAATCCACCAAACAGCCCTAATCCACCAACGAGAGAAATCGATGAAATCGACCAATTCAAACAGCCCTAATTCAAACAGCCRGTTCATTCAAACAGCCCTAATCCACCATCGATCAAATCGATTATCTAATTCAAACAGCCCTAAGTTCATTCAAACAGCCCTAATCCACCAACGAGAGAAATCGATTATCTAATTCAAACAGCCCTAAGTTCATTCAAACAGCCCTAATCCACCAACGAGAGAAATCGATTATCTAATTCAAACAACCCTAAGTTCATTCAAACAGCCCTAATCCACCATCGATCAAATCGATTATGTAGAAGACAACAGAGACGATGGGAGGAGGACCGACAATGGAAGACAACAGAGACGATGACAGGAACGAGGATCTCGCGTGGGAGGAGGACCGACGATGGAAGACAACAGAGACGATGACAGGAACGAGGAGACGGCCGGCAACTGGAGGGGGAAGACCGGCGATGGGAGGGGGAAGACCAGCGAATGGAAACGGCCGGCGAATGGAGACGGCCGGCGACTGGAACCATGGAGGGGGATGCGATGTGAAGAACGACTTGAGAGGGCAGAGTTGGAAAAATCAACGTCTGAATGGTTTAGTGAGGTAGTAGATGCAAAATGGTTAAGAGGTTATTGTAACCATTAAGAGGAGTTTTTTTTTTGCCAAACAGTCCTAGCCTCTTACCGATTAAGAGGTTGGCTCTTAATGTAACCATTAAGAGCCAAACAAACAGCCCCTTAATCACTTTATTCATTGACGAATCAACAAGAGGGGGTGTGGGGGATGACGAGCTAATTTTTTGTTTTTAATATTTATATAATATATAATATAGTGTAATAGCCAAATGTTATTTTGAGAAACGGTAAATATTTGAGAAGTAAAGAAGTGATCTTAGCTTTTCATACAGTCAAGATAGGATTTGATAGTTTAATTATTGCGGTTCTGACTGGTCAATAATTATGGGTATCTGAAAAATAGATAAGATAGTTTTGTAACTTTTACAAATAAACGACAAATGGATTCATATATGAACTATATGTTCATATGTGAACTCGTAAAAATAACATATGAACTATTTTAACTGATTCATACATGAACCCGTGTGATTCACATATGAATTAATTAACGGATTCACATATGAACTAATTCATCGATTCACATATGATATATAAACTCACATTAGTTAAATAGTTCAAATGTAAACTAATTCACGAGTTCACATGTGAATCACACGAGCTTGTATATGAACTTGATTGCCACATATTTGTAAAAGTTACGTAATTATCTCTCTATTTTTCGCATACACGTGAAAGGAGTAATCTAGTGCTTCACAGTCAAAACTGTAAATATTGACAAGATGAAAAACTATGATCAATTTTTTTTACTTCTCAAATATTTACCACTTCTCAAATGAATCTTTCCCTAATGTAATATATATACATACATGCATATATACATACACATGTATATGTATAATATTTTTATTTCTTTAAAATATTTTAAAAAGTATAAAATCACTAAAACATCCCTCATTTAACTTGCATTTAACAGAAAAAGATAACGGTCAATAGTGAAGCGGACCAAAGCGAGTTGATATGCATGCATCAAAGATAAATTTATTATAAAATATAATTAAGGATCAGTTTCATTAAAAATCACATAGTTCAGGGACCAAAAACTAAAGTTTCTCCAACGAAAATAATTTGGAGGCTAAAGCTTCCATCTTCCATGGCGGGCCGATTAGGAGTAGATCTCGTTTGTACACATTCATCTGAGACTGAAGAGTAGGAAGATAACAGCAATATGGAAGCTATACGGCACACTAAGATACGCGTTAACGGAATAAATATGCACGTAGCTGAGATCGCCGGCGATGGTCTGCCGGTTCTATTCCTCCACGGTTTTCCCGAACTCTGGTACTCCTGGAGACACCAGATGCTATATCTCTCGGCCCTTGGTTATCGAACAATCGCTCCTGACCTTCGCGGCTACGGAGAGACCGACGCTCCTCCTTCCGCCGCCGACTATTCCGCCTTTCACATAGTCGGCGATTTGGTGTCGCTCCTCGACGCCCTAGGTCTGGACCAGGTGTTTCTTGTTGGCCACGATTGGGGAGCCATCATAGCTTGGTACTTTTGTTTGTTACGGCCTGATCGGATTAAGGCGTTGGTTAATATGAGTGTTGTATTTAGTCCCAGAAATCCGGTGAGAAAACCAATTGAATCGATGCGCGCCATGTTTGGAAACGATTATTACATATGCAGATTTCAGGTAATCCGAAAACATCGCTCATACTTGATTTAGATTTATCTTCAATCGTAATCATTCAAATTCACTCTTAAGTTTCCAATTCTGATTAAATATTTGCCTTCATGATCCTCTAGCATTTGTTGTATTTGGATGATCAATAGGGAGGAAATAGTTACTTTGACTTCTTATACGGTTGCCCGACCACATTGTTTACATCATATAATACTGAATTCATTATATATAAGTAAGAGTTCTGGAAACGTCACTCAATTGAACTTCCACCATTGATATGCGTAGTGAATCACCATGGATGGTTTCAATGGATGGCAGAAATTGCACTTAAGGTTTGGTTTTGGGATCTTTCTAGAGGGAAAAAAGAGACAAGTTATTACGTATTCCCTTTACTTCTAGCTGTGATTACGCTCTTCAAAAGGGAAAATTGAAGGCTGCCATGGATAAACTCGAATTTGGATTGAAAATCTTACTTTTTCATTAGAACTTTTGTGTTTATTTTGTGTTTTCAACTCAATTGCAAGGAACTCGGGCCTTTCACATGCAATGTTGAGAGTTAGACCAGACCACCCCTTTAAAAGTTGCTTTTGAAAGTACCTTAACACAGAAATTTATGTAAATACAAAGGACCATTCGGAAATCTGGACTGCTCAATTTGATTCCTTCCCCCAAGACCATAGTTTGACTGTGTTTCAACTCTATCAACCGTACTTGAACTGTTAGATAATCATAGTCAATGATAACATCATTGCTCCTATTGAGGAGGCGGTATTAGATGAACATGGGTACGTCCTTCCGGACTCCCCTTATAACTTCTGGGGGATACCCATTATAACTCTAGCTTGTGGTTGCTAGAGTCACTGGCTCGGTCTCAACAGTTTGGGCTATGGCTATTTTTCTTGCTAATCCTATGTTTAAAAGAAGAGGACCAATCACTAATTTCAGATGAACTTTTTGAATTATATAGTATTTATATACGACAAATATTCACACCTACTTGGGTATAGCCGCGCCAATGACCCTTTGGTTAATGACACTTTGGCAAGGTTTGAACCCTTTACCTCTGGGTAGGCTGGTAACACGGATACAAAATACTGTTAGGCCAATGATCCTTTGGTTAATTGTGAGATGCTCATATTTTACAATGATTAAGTCTGATTCCTAGCTTGGATCAAGAATGCAAAATTGCCATTTGATCATAACATATAACCCATAGGTTTTCTCTGACCAGATATGTTGTTTACGGGTCTGTCAACTGTTGTTCGATGCAGCAACCTGGAGAGGCAGAAGAAGAGCTTGCACGTGTAGATACTGCACTAGTCATAAAAAAGTTTCTCGCATCCCGTAATCCAGGTCTGCTTTGTGTCCCTAAAGAAGTCGGACTTGGGGGTAACCCCAATTCTAAGATCACACTTCCCTCATGGTTATCCGAAGACGACGTGAATTATTATGCCACCAGCTTTAACCGCACAGGCTTCACCGGTGGATTGAACTACTATCGAGCTTTGGACTTGTAAGTTCCCTTCCCAAGTCTTGTAAGTAGTCTATTACAAAATGTGAACATATTTGGCGTGCAATAGCTGCGTTTGGTACATCGGATTGGACAGGACAAAAGTCAATGTCCCACGTTTGGCGTGGCATAGGACATGACAAATACTCACTGTTCCATGTTTAGTGCGACATGGGACTGGGATCGGATGGGACCAAAAAGACTTTTTTTTGTTCTACTAAAATAGATGGAACAAGAAGGGACAAGGATGACACAAGAACTTAAAACATTACTAATCTACCCTCAATTCATAAAGATCTTCCATACCGAACAAAAACATAGTTTTTCTTTTGTACGAACCAGGTTTTCCGAATTATCAAATTTGACACTATTATATATGTATGTATTTATTGATATGAAAATTGTGGAAAAAGGTTTATAAATTAAAATTTTTAAATATTTACTTGATTATGACTACTATATGACATATAAAATTATCAAACAACTTTAAGAGTGTTCGGTATCGAGACAAGACAAGACATAACAGGACAGAACAACCCTTCAATATCGAGACAAGACAAGACAAGACTAACAGGACAAAACAACCTTTCAGTGTTTGGTAAGACAAATCTGGACATGATAGAACAAATAAAATGACCGATTTACCCTAATGAACTGTTTATTTATTTTGATTACTTTATGTAATTTATTAAGTTATAATAAAATATTTTTTTTGTCAAGACGATTAAAATGACATCGAAATAAAAGTTTATGTAGCTTTCAATTTTTATTTTATACATTTTCTATATTATTTTTTATTATTAATATTTAATAAATTACATAAATTAATCAAAATATAAAAATCTTATAAAAATAATATTTTGAATAGAAACTGAAAGTTTAAAGAACATAAAATACAATAAATAAAATTAAAGAATGAATAAAAGGTAAAGAGGGAGGCATATTTGATGTTTTAGAAGAAAATTAAGTTTTTATTTTGAGGTTGTATTAGAAAAATGTATGTTTGTTCCACCTTGTTCCATGGGTAGAGGTGGAACATGCCTGATCCACTATTTCACTCTGTTCAAATAAAATATCTGTCAAACGTGGAACACTGATCCATGTTCTGTTCTGTCCAGTGTACCAAACGCACCCTAAGGGACAATTTGTTTAGTCATGTCCTATCTAATACTAGTCGTATCAAACTCAGACAACTTATCATGTCCAGTCCTATCTTGTCCAGTTCAATCCAATCATGTCTGCATACCAAACACACCATAAGACGAATTTTGTTGTGCTATAAGGACTCTTTTAGAGAGTCAAAGGTTACACATATATTATGTTAAAAGGATGGTGTTTTTGTGTGCAATTTTTGTAGAAACTGGGAACTAACAGCAGCATGGACTGGTGTCCAAATAAAGGTGCCAGTTAAGTTTATAGTGGGAGACCTGGACCTTACCTATAACACCCCTGGTGTGAAGGACTTCATACACAAAGGGGGATTCAATAAGCATGTCCCTTTCTTGCAAGAACTTGTGATTATGGAAGGAGTTGCTCATTATATTAATCAAGAAAAGCCCCAAGAAGTTAATCAACACATCTATGATTTCATCAAGAAGTTTTGAGTTACTTTCTTGACGTAATCATCGCACCAATCGTGTAAAAAGTTATCATGTCGAATACCCATTAGGAGACGTATTTTAATTTTTTCTTCTTATTTTTACTGAATGATGCATGTTATTTGAAATGAATTGTCTTATTTAAACGTATTTGGGAAGATGATGGGATGTATTCACGAGATTGGGTGATCGGGTGGATGTCGAAAGTCCAACACAACCGTTACCTAAAGATACTTGAAGACCCCATCACGTATAATTCATATACAAGTATTTGTAACAACTTAAATAGGAAGACATTTCAAGAAGTATGGAATTAAATTGTCAAAATGAAAATATGAAATTTCAAAGCAAAGGAAAATAAGGGGTATATGATTCCGGAGGCATATCACAATGAGAAGACAATCAATTTTGAGTGAAAATGAGAAATTTCAATAAAGCACGTCTTAAAGTACGTGGGCAACTTGGTCAACATGACCAAGTGTCACCGGAGAGGTCGTCGTTCTATGGTTGGTAACGCAACATGTTTTTATCACATGTGATTATGAAACTTTTCACATAGGACGGGTTATGGGTCCGTCCTGTCTTGAAAACTAGTCGTTATATGATCGTTTTTTGCATAATGTTACTGTTTTTTAGTTGTTTTGGCTCCCTAAACACTATATAAATGTTATGGTGTATGGGGTAAGATACCAACTTATAAAACGCAAAAAAAATTTCAAAATTCTCGCTATAAAACATATTTTTAAAGTATATTTGAATGACATAATTAAATATATGAAGTATTGCTAAAAAAATTTTATCAAAAGAAATGTTTTTTTAATATTGAACCGGTTTGGGCCCTGGTGGAACCAGAACCAGTTACCCTAACGGGTTACACCAGGACTGGTCCGGCATGTTATTTTTTCAACCCAGGACCTATTTTTGGCCATGTCTAATCAGCCGCTAGGTGAACCAAAGTATGCCTCATCACGTTGATAACTTTAGAGTCGGGTTCCGTATGGAACCTGTTGAGATTGTTGGTAATCAATTTTTTACTCAAAGTGGAATTTAAACAAATTGTAATTTAATCTAATTAATAACCAAACAATTGAAAGAACTATGAAAAAAATTCATGATGGATCCAATCATAACCCACTATCGTACGGCACACCCGTCTGGGGCAAAAAGTCATCTCCGTGAATAAGAACCGCCGCCGTGAAATTAACCGCATCCATCGCATTGATGACGTGAAATCCCGGCCAAGGAACCCTCTCACTAGTTTCCGATCCCGGCCCGGAGTTATTAAACTCCCCATAATATAAAGTAATTAATGCAGAATCACTGGACCATTTCAACCATCCCGCCGGACTGATCAATTCATCCATAAAAGATTGCATATAAACTGTTCGAGAAAATGCCCTCCATGGTCGACCCAAATACGTTACCGTCGTGCCATCACCGGCTGCCAAATCGTCGGCTTCACGGATGTTACACTTCTGGATCGAGGTCCCGGTGTTCTGGCCGGGATCGTTTCGTCCTTGTGCCGTGATCGCGTTGAATTGGCCGCGCATTGGTAATCGGGGGTAAATGTTACAGTTTTGAAACACCACGGCGGCGTTTCCGAATATGAAGTCTACGGTGCCGTAAATGTCGCATTCTCGGTAGAATTGTCGGAGGGAGTGTGCGTATAACGTGTCTTGGTACCCTTCGAAGCTGCAACGGTAGAATGTCGAGAAGTCGGCTCCGTTTCGTAATGCTACGGCTTGGTGCTTTGTTGGTCCGGCGGTGTTGCGGATCGTTATGTTCATCGCGACAAAGTAGGGAGCTGCTACGACTGCACGGATTTGAAAAATGTCGATTTTAAGACTTCGAACATGTTCAAATGTTGTAGTAGACCGAACTGTAGGAATTATGTTTTTAGGGTTGGGTTCACGTGTCGTGAGACCACAAAATAAAACTAAAACTTCACAACAATTCATTGTGAAGGTATGAAAAACAACGAACCTTATAAGAACAACACTGTGAAGTTTACCTTCACAAAAGTGTTTCCGCTATGAAGGTTCGGTGGTATTTGAGTGGTCTCACGGGTCTCAGGAAAATAGTCTAGTCTCACATGATCCCAAGTCCATGTTTCTAAGAACAAAAAATTATACATCATAATCGCTAGAACAAAATTGAATTTATAGGATGTCAAAAAATATCTAGGCGTCATTATATACTGCTTCATAAGACTTAATTTGTAGTACCAAACAGAAAAAAAACATCATATTTAAAAGTGTTGTAATAAGTTTATAAAATGTTTTTCGACGTGATAACAAGTTTTTTAAAACATTTTTATAAGACACAATTCTAAGAGCGTCTGATTAAAAAAATGTTCTATAAAAAGATGTATTCATAGAACATTTCTAAAAATTATTCATAAAAACAGCAAATATGATGTTTTGTGTTAAAAATGTCATAAAAACTCGTTAAAACGTCCAACAACCAATTAAACCTTTTATAACACTTTTAAATAAAACGTTTTATTGATTAGTACTATAAACTTAAATCTTATAAAGTAATATGTTAAGCCATCTAAAAGTTAGGTGGTGTTTAATTTTGCTTATTTGAAACAACTTATTCTTTTCTACAAAAATACTTATCAACTTATTTTAAATCAGAAGAGTTTAACTTCTTCAAAAACAACTTATTACCGGTTTGACACCGGTATAAATTATTTATTCAAACACTCAAAAGTGCTTATTACCGATACCACACCGAAAAAAAGTGATAAGCAATCCCAAACACCCCGGTATAATATATCTAAAAGATTGCTACAGTAAACATTTTATCTATTAAAACATTATTTATTTCAATGCAGTGGCTTACTAAATGTCCCTGACTGGAAAGTGGTCCAGCCATCGGCGACGCTGTGATTTCCGGTGATTACCGTCTGATTAATACCATCTCCGATCATCATCAAATACTTCTTCTTCTTATGAATATTGACATACTCCTCATACACACCGGCGGTCACATAAACCAGAAAATAACCGGCACCGGAGGCAGACTTATTCGGAGCGAAGTCAACGGCGTCAGCAATGGTGGTAAAGTTCCCGGAGCCGTCTTGACTAACCACAACGACATCACTAACATCCACCTCATCGCCGGCGCCACCACCCTGAACCACCTTTCTCCTCCCATTTCCAACCGTCTCAAAGATCGCCGTCGATTGTTCAGACATTTTAAAACGTGGGAATCGATCGTTTCCGAAACCCGTTTGTTTCCTATTCGAAAAATCGAACTTATTGTTGGTTTTAGATCCCCATCCTTTGTTAAAAAGAGCCAATGAAACACTATACAATTTGTTATCGTTTTGAATGTGATAAAAAACGCCATTTTTGGAGGTCCAAGAAGCAGCATTGGTTTGCAGGCCGTCTATGCACGTCTGGGTGTTGGTCAAAATGGCACTAAGCATCGTCTGAGCGTGTTCCGACGTGGTTGCCGGAAGGGAGGTTTGACCGGCGCTGACTGTTCGGTAAGTCGCTAAAAGGAAGTCGACGTTTAATCGGGCCAAATACTGGCAATCTTGAAGGGCATGGATTACGGCGGTGGTGACAGTGGTGGAGGTGGTAAGGTATTTATCAATTAAGTTAGAGAATTTGGTGGCGGTGGAGATGGATTTACGGATGGAGAAACGGCCGTAGTCGTGGAGGTTGGAGGAGGAGTTGTTGATCGGAATAAATGTTTGGCAAAAGGATGGGTATGGGGTGTCTTTGCAGACGGAAGCGGTGGTGGCGACGGTGGTGGTGGTGGAGGATATGGACAGAAGGAGAGAAGAGAAGAAAATGAAGTTAGGAATGGAAGTGGAATCAGCCATTGATGGATGGGATGGGAATTTAAGAAAGCTTAATTAATTAAGACGATGATGATGATGATGATGAAGCAGATTACATGGATTTATATACCGGAAATTTAAGGGTAAGGGATTTGAAAATTTACTAAATTCTGAATTAAATAAATTAAAAATATATAAAAGTTTAACTGTTTGTTAGCGGCTTAACGAGTTTAATAAGACCTACAACTTATTTAATTAGCTATAAACGAATATTTAATAACGGCTTAATGATATTGAAAGTACTTATTCAGCTTTACAGAGAAAACCAAGTTTTTCTAAAACATGTTTATTCCATCTATGAAAAAAAAAACCATATCGAACAAAAACATTTCCAATCTATAAAGATAGATTAATTTACCCAGATCATTTTTCATATAGGAAAACCAACCAAACAACTCCCTAATTTTTAAGGTTATGCAATAAGGATTCAGCAGTTATTTATCAACGTTAACTGAGAAAGTGTTCCACTGGGTACGAGCTTATTAGTGTCGATGCAACTATTGACCCTCACCGTACCCTCTAACATATATACATGCCCTATCAACAAATACCAAACCATTTTATAAAGATAATAATAAAGTATTATGTTAAAACTCAATGATTATTCTAATTATATTGTAGATTTTTTATATTTAAAATGAGATGTTTATCATTTATTGATTATGTTTATGAGTTAGTTATATCAATTAAAGCATATAACTTAAAAAGTTGTATCATTATACTATCTACTTCAAATTTAAAATTTAAAATAATATGAATCATTAAACATTACTTCAAAAGTTAAAAACTCTTTTAAAGAGTTTAACCATATACTTTATAGTATACTAGAAGGGTACTCGTGAAATGCATCGAAACGCATCTCGATTTCAATGTTTTGTTTTATTCTTTATCTATGTCGATATAATACGATTTTATGTGGTTTTAAGAAAACGATAATGTTTTTATTTTGGATAAATACAAATTTGAAAATATTATAAATTTTGAAAATATTATAAAAATTTGAAAAAACTATATCGATATTAATATCAATTTAACTATTTAAAAGTTATTTTTTGTGTAATTTCTTTAATTTAATTTTTTTATTATAATTTAATTTAACATAAGAAAGTAATTTAATTTAGATTTAATTATATAATTTTTTATAAAGATAATAATTAAATATTCTGTTAAAACTCAATAATTATTCTAAGTATATTTTAGGTTTTTTATATTTAAAATGAGATGTTTATTATGTATTTGATTATGTTTATCTATCGTTAGTTACAGAAATTCAAACATGAAACTTTAATAAGTTAACCAGGGCCGGCCCTGGCCACGTGCAGCCCGTGCGGTCGCACAGGGCATCAAAGCCTAAAGGGGCATCAAATTGTCGTTTATTACTAGTTTTGAGTTTAATAATTTGAGAATTGGACAACTGAACTTTAACTATAAAAACAGTGATGAATACTGAATGCACAACGTTGGAGTTGGAAAGTCGGAAAAGTTTTTGTTTGTATAAAGTTGTCTGTATGAATTAATCGGTTTGTATAAGTTGAAAAAGTTTTTGTTTGAGAGAGTTTTTCGCAGATGTAAGGAGCGTTTTTTAGTTGAAAAGGACATGTTTAGAAGGAAAAAAAATTGGCTTTCTATATAAAGCTCCCCCTAAAAGCTTACTGGATAAGTCACTTTCTATATTATTAAGCCACTACGAAACAGTCATGCATAGTTGAGTGAATAAACTGTTAGTTCCATTAAACTTACTAGTCGTTAGATATGTAACTTTTAAGTTTTATTTTTTGCTTAATGACAAAACTTTGGATGTAATTTACTATTTTAGTTAAAAACTAATTATAGTTAAGATAAGTTCCATATATTGAAATAAAGTTTCTATTTTGTTAATTTTAATTTGGAAAAGGAAAAACTGGAAAAGAAGGAAGTACGATCTTAATCCAAGATTTATCATTTTATATCTTGTATTTAGGGTTTTGGATTTTATGTCCCCTTCATCGTATTTTTTTAATTATAATTAATAAAAATCAACATTGGAATCAAATACTTAGCTTGAATAGGTTCTAAACTTTTTAAAAAATCGCATGTTTCGTTGTTTCATTGACTTAAAAATATAGGCTTAGGGGCATTTTTTATAATTTTCGCACAGGGCATCAAAAATCATAGGACCGGCCCTGAAGTTAACTTACACAGTTTACTTTGTTATCTTGAATTTTAAGTAATATATGTTAATAAACATTACTTTATATATAAAGAATGATTTTTAAGAATTTTTATTAAATGTTTTAAAGTAGAGTATTATAATACAACCAGTAAAACGAAATTCAAATAATCAATAAAGATTCTTTTGCATGATAATATAAATGTGATCATATCCTTGTGTTCATATTGCAAATATCTTCATAGACAATGCATAATGAATACATACACAATATATATATATATATATATATATATATATGATAATTCAATTATGAGATCATAACCCACCATCATAAGGCACACCGGTCTGAGGCAAAAAGTCATCGCCGGGGATGAAAACCGATGCCGTGAAATTAACCGCAACCGTAGCATCGATAACATGAAATCCCGGCCAAGTAACTCTCTGACTAGTATCCGATCCCGGCCCGGAGTTATTAAACTCGGCATAATACGAAGTATTCAATGCAAAATCACCGGACCATATCGACCATCCCGCCGGAGTAATCAACGAATCCATAAAAGTTTGCATGTAAACTGTTCGAGAATACTCCTTCCATGGCCGCCCCAAATACGTTTTCGTTGAACCACCGCTCGACGCCAAATCATCAGCTGGCCGGATGTTACACTTTTGAATCGAAGTTCCGGTGTTCTGGCCGGGATCGGTTCTTCCCTGAGCTGTGACGGCGTTGAATTGGCCGGACATTGGTAACCGTGGATACATGTTACAGTTTTGAAACACGACGGCTGCGTTTCCGAATATGAAGTCGACGGTGCCGGAAATGTCGCATTCTCGGTAGAATTGACGGAGGGAATGTGTGTATAGTGTGTCTTGATACCCTTCGAAGCTGCAACGGTAGAACGCCGATAAGTCGGCGCCGTTTCTTAATGCGACGGCTTGGTGTTTTACTGCTCCGGCGGTGTTCCGGATGGTTATGTTGACCGCCACAAAGTTGGGAGCCACCACGACTGCAAATTAACATATGAAAAATGTGAATCATAAACAAAAAAATTTCATTTACAAATTTTGTATATATTCATAAACATAATATTTTCACTTACAAAATTTTATATTATTATTAAGAATTATTTTAATTATATTATATATTTTTTAATAATTTTATATTTTTCAGTTAACTTATTAATTAATTTTTTTAATTAAAATATAACTTATTCATCAACCACTTATCAACTAGTTAATATTTATGTGCAGTGGTAGTTAAAATATATATACTTACTGAATGTTGCTGAATTGAAAGTCGTCCAGCCATCGGCGACGCTGTGATTTCCGGTAATCACCGTCTGATTAATACCATCTCCGATCATCATCAGGTACTTTTTGTTCTTGGGAATGTTGACGTACTCTTCATACACACCGGCGGTCACATAAATCAGGAAATAGCCGGCAGAGGAGGCAGAATTGTTGGGAGCAAAGTTAATGGCGTCAGTAATGGTGGTGAAGTTCCCAGAGCCGTCTTGCCTGACCACCACGATATTGCTTACAACCACCTGATTTCCGGCGGCACCCGCCTGAAGAAGCTTTCTCCGACCAACCGTCTCAAACACCGCCTTCGATTCTTCAGACATTTTAAAAGGTGGCAACCGTCCGTTTTTGAATCCGGTATGTTTGTTATTCGAAAAGCCGAAACTGGATCTTTTACCTGTTAGGAGTAATCAATCATATATATAGGATCAGGTTCAAAGTAAGACTTAAAAATGAAAAAGTTATAAGAAACACATTGATAATTGTTCATCTGGACGGTATGCACATGTGCATACAAATTCATGTCGTGTGTGCACATTTGCACTAAAACAGAGAAACAATTTCAATTACTTCTATATACATGTGCATACCGTCCCTAAACCTCCCTCTCTTTGTATATATATGTATGTGTGTGCATGTATGTATATATGTGTATGAAGGAAAGCCCACCATCAACACTCACACACCAAGGCTCAAACCCTTAAATGATTCATCTAATGCTCAATTAAGGGTCGGTGTTTATTGAGTGGGTTAAATTTCCTATGAGGCAACCATAATGGTGGTGACTGATTGGTTTGAACTTGACTCCAAAGGTCAAAAGTATCAGGAAGTCTCATGTTCAAATCCAAGGAGGAATTAAAATTCCGTTATGGTCACGGAAGTTCAAATACAGTGACTCTGGACTATCTGCAAAACATGTGGTCGTCCTGAGATTAGTCAGCTCGCATAGCGGGCTAGATATCCAAGTTAATAAAAAAAATTCTATGAGGCTCCTACACGGGACAACAAGGCTTCTCGTAAAACCAAAATTCCAACATTACCTCCCCATCCTTTGTTAAAAAGGGCAAGTGAAACACTAAACAATTTGTCATCATTTTGCATGGTAGCCACGATGTCATTTTTGGAGGTCCAAGAAGCAGCATTGGCTTGCAGGCCATCTATGCACGTCTGGGTATTGGTCAAAATGGCACTAAGCATCGTCTGATCTTCTTCCGACTTGGTTGCCGGAAGGGAGGTCTGGCCGGCGTTGACTGTTTGGTAAGTGTTTGAAAGGAAGTCAACGTTTAATCGGGCCAAATACTGGCAATCTTGAAGTGCACGGATTGCAGCCATGGTCAAACCGGAGGTGGTGGTAAGGTATTTATCGATGGCGTTTGAGAATTTGGTGGCGGTGGCGATGGATTTACGGATGGAAAAACGGCCATAGTCGTGGAGGTTGGCGGAGGAGTTGTTGATCGGGAGAGATGTTCGACAGAAAGATGGGTATGGGGTGTCGTTACAGACGGCGGCACCGGAGGACTGGGCGGAGGAGGAGCATATGAGGAGGAGGAGAGAAGAGAAGAAGAGGAGGTTAGAAATGTAAGTGGAAGCCATTGATGGAAGCTTAATTAGGATGATGGTGGTGAGATTGGGATGGTGGGAATTTATAGAGGTGAAAATGGGTTTCGAAGTCAACGTAATGCATGGGAAGGGTATAAACATAATCTCTAATATTTAAAAGAAAAAAAGAGTAAAAGTTACGTTTTTAGTCCTTGTGGTTTGTTAAAGTTTACAATTTTCATTTATACAGTTTTAAAACTTCAGTTTTCATCCTTATGGTTTGTATATTGTTGTCCTTGAGGCTAACTCTTACGCGGTATAAGGAATGCAAACAAGAATGGATTGAAAATCATATGAATGAAAATCATAATTCTAAAAATATAGGATGAAAATTGAAATTTTCACAAACTATGGGATTAAAAACGTAGTTTATTCGTAATAAATAAAGAATTTTCAATTGAACAAAAGGCTTTTAAACTAGTGGTATGTGAGTCTTTGACCTTTTAATAGTTCAGAGGTTCAAACCTCATCAAATATAAGAAGGGTGTGTGAGTTTATTTGTTGTACATTAAATTTATTTCATATTTTAATTATATAATTAATTATAAATTATCAAAAATAAATAAAAATCATTGAATTGAATCTATTTTTCGATTTAAAAAATATTGAAGAAATGATGGAAAATCGTATGTTCATTTGATCACGATGAGAATTTAGAGAGTTGTGAACATGTTGGTTTATTCAAATTAATATCTCCTTTAATTAATCTTTAATATTCATTCTCAAATTTTTTATTATTACACCAAATTCGTCGCATATATATATATATATATATATATATATATATACCTGCTATATCATTTAGTTATATAGTCTTAAAACCATTATTAAAAATTTTATAATTTTTATTTAATATGTTTAAAAATTGTAAATAAAAAGAAAGTTTTAAATATGTATTACGTATATAGGGAATTTTGTAATGTCTAGAATGGCAGTATCCACGTTGCAGTAGAGAATGTTGTTTTTGCAAATTAATTAATATAATTTAAATAAAAATAAGAATATTGTCGGTTCGTGGCATCGATTTATGAATATATGATCGTTTTCCTTTTTATAAATTGTCTTTATGTCTGCAAAATTCCACCAAAAACAAAATACAATTTACCATATAAAAATATAATTAATTAAGATAATAAAATTATGCCTCCAAAGCACATAAAAATAGTATTTTTCATAAATTGTTAAATAAATTAGAAATAATAGTAAGATACGATTATTTTTGTATTTGGGATAATGTGAGATAGACTGTTTTTGTGAGATGCGATTTTTACAATTGAAACTTTACAGCAAAATGTTGTAAAATTTCAAGTGTAAAAATCGTGTTTCACGTGTCTTATAAAAATAGTCTTGTCTCACGTGAACCATATATATATATATATATATATATATATATATATAAACTTGGGATCATGTGAGACCAATGGTTTTTCGTGAGACCCGTAAGACCAATTCTCAACCCTTGTATTAGATTTACAATCGTCAGATCTGAACATTTATAAACGCCACGAAACTTCTCGCTAATTACGAAATTGCCATCTTACAACTTTGCAACCATTAGATCATTAATTCATAAATTTGATTAATGAACATAAATTGGTCTTACGGGTCTCACGAAAAATCATTGGTCTCACGTGAACCCAACCCTATATATATATATATATATATATATATATATATATATATATATATAGTTCACGTGAGACCAATGGTGTTTTATGAGATCCGTGAGACCAATTTATGTTCATTGATCAACTTTATAAGCTAATGATCTAATGGTCTAAAGTTGCACGGTGACAATTTTGTAATTATTGAGAAGTCTCGTGACAATTTTGTGATTATGAATGTTGAGATTGTAAGTCTAATCCAAGGGTTGAGAATTGGTCTTACGGGTCTCAAGAAAAACCCTTGGTCTCATATAATCTCAAGTCTAGGTGAGTTATTATGCAACTATTTATATTTGTACAATCAATACAATTTAGTCTCAACCATCCATTTATTTTGATGAATATGTGATTTGATAAAAATTTTGATTGTTTTATAATATAAAGTATTGATCATAATTCATGAACTCTAGTTATCTTCCATAAATATTCAAATTATAATAAATGAACTCTCAATATTTCTATAAATATTTCAATTGATTGAGTTGCATTGGTTATACAAATGTGATAAATTGCATTTAAAACGTATTATATATATATATATATATATTAGCAATTGAGTTGAAATTAAATAGGATGATGCAACTAAAGTCAACAATCGAGGCAAGTTTGACAATTAATCCTTATATTCCTTTCTAATTAGGTTGTTCCCAATGTAGATTCATGAATTAAAATATACCATATTTTGTTAATCGTTATTTAAAACTGTTTATTTACTATTACATCTTCTTACGCTTTCGAATTTAAACACTAGATGTTAGAAACCCTATAATCTAAACCCGAAAACATTCTCAAATTGATGTTGTAATGCATTAGTAGGCTCCGATACACTTGTAACAAAAAATATCGACAAACGAGTATTAAATAAAATAAAACATAAAAATTATGATCGTATATTATATTAAATTCTTTTACAAATTAAAACAACAAACACGACAACATAACACATAAAATTCATTTAATTTGAATTATATACTCTAATTATTTGGAAGCCAATATCAGATGCTGCCAATTATTTAAAAAGATTAAGGGACTGTTTGACAGTTGTTGAATTATTTGATACAAAATGATTAAGAAACCCTTATGATATAATGCAAAATAAAATATAATTGTTTGGTAATTGTTAAAAAGAAAATTAGGGTGCTGAATGGTTAAAAGAGCCTAATATACAAAATCGTTCAAAGGGTTTTAGAACCATTAATGAGCAGAATTTTTTTTTTAACAAACAAAATTCATTTCTTAAGCAATTCAGATGATGTCTTTCAATAGAACTATTAATATGTAAACAAACAGCCCCTAAATATAAAACATTGTAACGAGTTAAATGTTAAAACATATGTAATGGGACAAATACTGAAACATGTACAATCGGACTTCAAAAAACTCGTAAGCCCTATTATATATCTGATATTAGAACACCTTTAAACATGACACTATTTACAACAGTTATAGCAAACTTTTGTGACTTGATCGATCTCACAAAAGTCAATTTCCTATGATAATAATTTTATTTGTATTTCTTATATCATAAATAAATTAGTTTTGAATGTTATCAATTTTTTAAAGTTGAAAGAGTCAAGTATATGAGAGGAAGACGTGTGATGTAGAACCCAGTGAAGCTTCGTGTTTTTTTTATGGCAAATAGTATGACGGTGGGTTTATAAACGCATTATTTAGGGGTGGTTTACCAAACATTTATCTGGGTAAGCAGTTATCAAGTCATATTACTTTACTAAATGAATGTGACAAGGACCAATAGTCTTACTCGGTAAGTGAAGACGACAACTCTTACTATGATAAAAGTTTATTGGGTAAATTGTTTTTTTTTCCCTGCTATACGAGCTCAATATCTCGTACCGTCCTTTTATCAGACAAAAGATAAAGGATATCTATTAGTTTCTTAATACTCTGTTATTTCTCAAAAATTCGAGTTTTACCACTTGTACTTTAATGCCGGAACATTTGAAAATTGAGAATATCGAGTATGTACAAGTGTCAATAACACAAAACTTAATACTGATAATGTTGATTATTCTTACATATTCAGATATCTACAAGTAAGAACTGAAATAAGATTTTAAATTTTAGTATATTTTAAAAAACAATGACGTATTTGTTCCAATTAATTTCTTATATCTGTTTCTATATGCAGGAATAATTACGACTCACATCCAAGCATGTAAGCAACCTCAAAACCCAAAAAAAAATCACAAATTGTTTGTAGGTAGTGATAGCCAAAAACCGGTCATAGGCTTTAACAGTGCCGGTCATAACCGAACCTGGTCGAAAATACTAAACAGGTTAAGCATTCCTATAACCGGTTATGCTCTACCGGTCCCGGTCCCGGTCCCGACCAATTTTTTTTTTAACTTTTAATGATAGATTTTTTAATACATTATAAAATTTGTAATTGAGTTACTCAAATACACTTTAAAAATACGTTTTATTAAAATTAAAACCAAGAATTGTGAATGTTTTTTTTGCGTTTTGTAAGTTGGTATGTAAATCCTTCAACAATGACACTTATATATAGGGATTAGAGGGCAAAAAAGACCAAATTACGGTCATAAACGGTCATATAACAACTATATTTTATAAAAAAAAATGCAACTTTCTTAAAAATCAGGTCAGGCCCATAACCAGGGCCGGTCACTCACAGCCCTCCAAAATTATAACTGGTCCCGGTCGGCAGTCCTATAACCGGTCCTCCAGCAGTCCAGAACCAGTTTGGCCATCACTATTTGTCGGTATTAATTCGTTTGAAGTTTAAATTTCATTAAATATGAACGATTCAAACATGTTATTATTACTTAATAAATATTTTATGTATAAAGTATTATTTTTCTTGATCTGAAAATGTCGAGGTTGAGATCTAAAATTAAACATGTTACCATTGTAAACAAGTTTACGATTATAATTTATAGTCATGATCAAAATGAACCAAGTTGCACATTGCATTAATCATATCCTAAACTTAGAAATCCAATCTCAATCCCTCACTAATTAATATTGCATCTAGACTTGGTCAACATAATCAAATTGAATCAGTCTGTTTTTAGACTTGGTCAAAATAACCGATCAATTAGGCTTATTTTAATCCTCATAACATTATACCTTTTCTTTTTGTTATTCCTATTCACATGTGAATAAGTAGATGAAAAGATATGCAGTGTTTTTAGATGACACAAAATGACTGTACTATTAACATATGATGATAAACACAAATTTAGTTGCATAAGAGAAAGTTATTATACGATGAGTGTACTGTGATCCATAACGGTATATGATAACGTACGATGAAACAATCGATAATCTAAACTTAACAAAAGTTTATATTTACGTCTTCGAAAAAAAACAATTGAATATATTTGCATCTTGTAAAACGCAAAAGGAACAGAAAAATTGATCAACATGCTCCTTCCATAATCGTTGGGTGTATACAGAGAAACGAGAGTCTTGGTGGATATGGTAGCAAGATGGTTGTATGTTGGTATAAAGAGGATATCCAACAAGCCATCACCTAAAAGCAAAGATCCTTTGGGCCAAGATAACAAGTTGCACCATGGTTCACATTAAGCCGGTGTTTGGTTTTTAAAAGGTGTTAAAATCTGAAGTTTTATTTCAGTTTTGATTGATATGAGGTGATGCTGAAGTGTGAAATCTGAATCAATAATACTGTTTGTTTTTATAAACTGATAAATGTCTGAATTTGTTCAAATTATCTATTTTACCTATTAAAAAATTATAATGTTGAATTTATAGATAAATTTATACGATTTCGCATATTTATTCATCATTAGTACGAAATTTACATATAGATTATATAATTAATATTCATTTAAATTTAAACGAAAATATGCCATTGACAGTATTTAACACATTTACATCTTTTTAAAATACATCGATTGAGAGAGATAAGGATCGATTTGGTAAGAATCGATTGAGAGAAATGATCGATTAAGGTTAATCGATTAAGAAACATTGTTGCTGATGATATGGAGAACAATAAGAGGCAAATAAGAGGTTGGTTTATCTCTTATCATATAAGATGACAATAAGACATAAGTATCTCTAAAAAGTTGGAAAAAAATAAACAGTCTGAATGACCATACCTCTTAACAAATCAAACATAAGAAACTAACGCCCAAGTCTAAGTGCAATATGATTCACATTCAGTAAATTTGTATAGTTTTTCCTTATAAGAATAAATAAGATATTTTAGGACTCCCAAGATATTTTTTTGAATAATTCTTTTTCTTGGTATTCTATCTTTTCTATGAATTTTGGTCTTTAATACACATTGTGTATAGCAATATATTGAATAACAAATAAAAAAATATGATAAGAAGTATGCAAAAAATCTTATCAGAAGGAGTGTTAAGTTGAGAAGTATAAGAAGGGATCTCGATCTTTGATCACTTTTAATCTCAAACTAACCCATGAATTGTTCTTGATACGGGGATTGCTCCGGTGCATCTCATCTTAATATGCATCCAAGGGTGGAGATCTTTTCTCGTATTTCTCACCTTAACTCTCATTTTCACCGGAATCCAACCCACAAGAAGTATGTTGGGACTTCTATTTTTAATTTAATACACACACACATATATGTATATATCAACAATGGAAAACTTGATTGATTGATGATAATATTCCAATGATTGATGTTAGGGCTGCATATGGGTCGGATTGGAGGGTTGGTCTAATAGAAAATATTTGGACAAACCAATTCAATGTTTGATGTCTGAAACATCTCATCACAACCCAACCCAACATAAATCATAGGGGTTGGATTGAGTTGGTCGGGTTGAAAGTTTAGCACCCCATTTTACAATCTAGCTAAGCATTTGTGTGTAAATGAAATAAAATCAAAATAAGAACATTTATGGGTTAGTCTAAGTCTAATATTTATGGGTTAGTCTAAGTCTAATATATATATATATATATATATATATATATATA
>NC_037536.1:12849440-12872485 GCF_001531365.2 Cynara cardunculus var. scolymus | reverse complement strand
AAAACTTGAATGAAATAGTGGAACATTGTTATTGCGAAACAATGTCCACTTTCATTCGGTTTAACATTTCACCCTTTACCCTACACCCGTACTAATGAAATTAGCTACTCATTACAGACAGTAAATGACATAAAGTAAAGACATGAACGTAAATAACTGAAAGTAAATGACGGAAAGTAAAGACGTTAATGTAGATAACTGAAAGTAAATGAAGGAAAGTAAAGACGTAATATAAATGACATAAATAAAAGACAAGATATAAAGAATAATAATTAAATACTTAAAAGCTTATAATATTAATAAGATGAGAATGTTTTGGTAGCACAACTTAAACAAAGGATTCGTCCAAGTTGAGATATGGAAAATAGTGGCCAAATGCATTCTTTTATACCCAACACAAGAGGAAAAGACAAAATATTAAAGGAAGTACAAAGTACAAGGTACAATATGAGAAGACAACAAAAAGGAGATTTCAACTCCATCAAAACTAGTCATCTAAGGGTCTTCTCCACATCCTTTCACCAGCTGCAAATAGTCCAAAATGAGAGCTTCTTCAGCTCAGACCTCCATCCAAGACACGGCTTGATCAATAAGCACCTCTTACAAAAAGCCAAAATGCAGCCGGGCGATGCTGTTGGAATGCTGCAGCATCACAGTGCAGTGTACTGAGTCAAAAAATGTTATCTACTCCAACTTGTTGTAAAAACAGATTCATCATCACAATTAGCTCCAAACATAACAAATGAAAAATAAAGAAGTAAAAATGACTCAAGGTTGGGATAAACTATGAAAATCTACCTAATAAGCATAAGAAATAGGTACTTTAAGCATGTAATAAAATATGCTTATCAATTAATATTTTAATTCAAAATTGCCAAAATTATAAATTTTTTAATTTATCTATTGATTTGTGGTTAATATTGGTTCTCACAATTAACATAAACTAATTAGTTCTCATTTGATTAGACCCCTATATATATATTAATCAATAATTTAACAATCATATTAAATTCATAGTATAGAAAGACATCGGGTTCATCGAATTTGGTCGTTAGGTTCAAATTACCATAACCCAATTCCAACCTAATAGATACGGTTTGACCTAATTTTATATCAACTCTACATCAATTGACCTAAAATTGAGATTTTTTAGGATTTTTTTTCGAACCGGATAAGGTTATCCGGTTGGTCCATTTTTGAGCACCTTTAATTAATATGATGGATGGGCCAAAATCTTAAAATGGTAATTACTGATATATTCACATGTGAATTGCCATGACTAATACCCTTTAATTTGATTCGTTCCTAGAAGGTGAGATAGGCCCACACTTACAAATATCTTTTAAGGAGTCGAAATATTTAAAACGTGCAACAAATCAAAATATCTCACAAGTCACTAATTGAAGCTAACCATTGATATTGTTCCATAAAATATCATATTATGTATATCTTCTTTTTGAATTATCATTATAATCCATTTTCTTTATTTTGATTAACCTATATATCTAACCTGCTATGCAAGCCGACTAATTCCAGATCGACCACCTGCTTTGCAGATAGCCTGAAGTCACCGCATTTGAACCTCCATGGCCACAAGGGATTTTTGTTTCTCATTGGATTTGAACCTTGGACCTCCCAACACTTTTAATCTTTAGAGTCAAGCTCAAACCAATCAAACACCATCCTTATAGATTATCATTATAATCCATTAACGTTTTGTTCTACGAAAGAAAGAAAAATGAATAAATTAAAATTAATTAATTTTTTTTATTAAAACTACGTTACGTTTGGTTATAAAGAATATATTGGTTATTAGGTCATGGGCGAATGTAAGGCCATAGGGGGCATTTGCACCCTTGAAAAAATGGCCATATATTAAAAAAGTTGCCTAAAATTCCATCATGCCCCCAACAAACCGAAAAAAGTAATGCTCTAATCCAACCTATTAAACTATTCATGTAATTGAGAGCTCTCATAGTTGAGGTACATTTTATCCACTGACTGACCTAATAGCCTCTCATAGTGTCACGTGACCCCTTCCTTGAGTTGGGGCCCATTATATCAAAAGTGAGAAAAAATTTATTCCTCGCTTTCCTTTTTTCCGCTCTCATGTCACCACACAGAGGGTATATGGATGTAAAAAAGGGAATCCTATCGACGTGATCCGATCTGAGATAATAAGCTTATGAGTTTGACCTTAATTCACTGTTGAGAAACGAAAGATTACTTCAATTTCCATGTTTATCTCATATATAATTTTATTTTAGAGTACGAATCTATAGATAAAAGATTTAAAATCTGCAATCGTGTTCGCTGATCAGTTAGATAATAAACTAGTTGATGTTTATTGAAAAATAGCTGATAAATTTATTAACAGTATAAAATGATTTTAAAAACATTTTTAAAATTTAATTGAAATATTAGAGCCATAAGTGCGAGAAAAAAAAAATTAGTCATGACTCATGATTGAAAGAAAAGGAAAACTATTGAGTTTATTAAAACAGTATTTGAAAAAGCGTCTTTGGTTACGAAAATAACCTCAATCACATCGTGTTTTTTTTTCTACAGTTGTATGCACAATAATTGGTACCTCAAAGTTTGAGACATGAAAAACCTTATCCCTATCACTTTCAAGGAATGGTGCTGTTTATTAGTAGGTTAATGCGTTTAGTGAGACTCATAGCTTATTCGATATGTAGTACATGACTGTTTGGTACGTAGTGGCTTAATGATATATGAAGTGACTTATTCAGTAAGCCATGTCTTTTTCTAAACTTATCTCTCCTAATTAAAAAAAAAACACCCCTCTTCCATCTATGAAGACAACATAAGAAACCAAAACCGTCTCGATCTATACAGACAAACTAAATCAAACAAACAACTTTATACATGCATGACTTAATGAAAAATCAACAAAACAGTCAACTTCAAAGAGAAAATAGATGTTCCAACATATACTAGAATATAAATTTTCTAGTCTATCCGATAGTGGATCAGACCATTACGAAAGCTCGCTCGAGCCACTCGATCTAATCTACACGTCCCAACCGATGTTATTATTGAATGAGTGATGGACATAAAGAGCATCAAGTGGATGAGCAAGAAGACAAAGAGTAATTCGTAACTAGAGCTCACGAGATCACTATAATATATATATATATATATATAGAGAGAGAGAGAGAGAGAGAGAGAGAAATACATGTTCAAATGAGAAATTAAATATTTTACAAGAAAACAAGAAATTTCAATATTATATGTAATTACAACCAAGATACACAAGCTTATTAATATATGAATAAACGCATGTTGCATTGACAACACACAAACAATTAACCATATATGATTAAACACACCCAAAGAATTGTAATCATATATATAATATTAAATTTTTTTGACTCCTGGTAAAATGTATAATTTCTCGCATGATCTTTCCATGTATATAACGGATCAAGTACATATATTACACATTTTTGTAGGATGCTTTGATTTTGAACTTTTCTCACTTGTATTTGGTATACACACATATATACATACATATATAGAGTTGGGTTCACGTGAGACCAAAGGTTTTTCATGAGACCCGTAAGACTAATTTATGTTCATTGATCAACTTTATAAGCTAATAATCTAATGGTCTAAAGTTGCACGGTGATAATTTTGTAATTATTGAGAAGTCTCGTGACAATTTTGTGATTATGAATTTTCAGATTGTAAATCTAATTCAAAGGTTGAGAATTAGTCTTATGGGTCTCACGAAAAACCTTTGGCCTCATATATAATATATATATATATATATATATATATGATCAGAATCATGTGAGATCAGTCTGTTTTAGTAAGATCTAGAAGATCACAAAATAACACTCAAACTGCAGAACAATTTATTATAAATGTATGAAAAAAGCAAACCTTTATAGTAAAAATACAGTAAACGTGGTGAAAATAAAAACACTGTAAAGAATTACTTTTACGATATTTTTAGCATAAATATTTAGTGTTATTTAAATATTATTACCTACCGAGTCCAATGATATAAAGTTCATGAGTGCGTGCCAAAGACGTAGCCACTCCAATCATGCAAACCACTAAACGATTTCTCTTTGCTTTCTCTGCCCTTTTCCTACTTGCATTTCCCGTTTCTTCTTTTCCCAAATTTACCAAAAAACCCCATCTATTTACACAAACTACCCCTCTACACATTCACCTTCACCTTCACAAACGCATCCAAACACAAACACAAACAGCACACACACATTGCGACGGCTCACTCTACTACCAACTCTGCTTAGACACCCTCACCACCATCCTACCGGACCTCCCATCAAAATCACTACCGGAAATCATTTCCGCCACCATTAACCACACCGTCAACGACGTTAAGTCCGCCGACTTCAATGTCACCGCCATCCGCCGGAACCTTCACAGCCTCAGCGCTCTCGAAATCCGAGCACTCGACGACTGTCATTCGCTGTTTCTCGAAACCGTCACTCACCTCAACTCCGCCATTTCCGACCTCAAACGACCGCCGTATAATAAACACAACGACCTCCAAACGCTGCTTAGCGCCGCCATGACCAACCAGGCCACGTGTCTCGATGGGTTTGCGCTTAGTAATTCGAGAAACAAGGTACGACGGTACTTCCGTAAGCCGTTACGTAACATTTCTCGTCAGATCAGCAACTCGCTTGCTTTACTGAAGA
Organism: Cynara cardunculus var. scolymus; assembly: GCF_001531365.2. Classification (NCBI taxonomy): domain Eukaryota; kingdom Viridiplantae; phylum Streptophyta; class Magnoliopsida; order Asterales; family Asteraceae; genus Cynara; species Cynara cardunculus. Next base: position 12,867,785 of record NC_037536.1, on the reverse strand, counting down.
AGATGGACGGAACGACGACGTCGGAAGGGACGACGGAGACGTTCCCGGAGTACGGCGAGATGTGGAACGGATTTCCTTCGTGGGTAAGGAAGAAGGAGAAGACATTGTTGCAGGCGGCCGTAGAAGATACAGAATACGATTTAGTGGTGGCAAAGGACGGCAGCGGAAATTTCACGACGATCGGAGAAGCATTGAGTGTAGCTCCGAACAAAAGCACGACGAGGTTCGTGATATATATAAAAGCAGGAGCATATTATGAGTATTTGGAGATCGATAGCAAGAAGACAATGTTGACGTTGGTGGGTGATGGGATCGGAAAAACACTGATCAAAGGTAACCGTAACGTCATCGACGGCTGGACTACTTTCCGGTCTGCCACCGTCAGTAAGTTTCTTACTCGTATTAATTTTCAGATTATTTTTATTATTTTAATTTCTTGAATTGTGCATGAGAATTTATATGATATTATCTTTAATTACGATTGATCCAAGGATATAAATCTTTTCTTATCATAACTTCCATTATCATTGGAATCCAACCCAAATAGAGATTTGAGGTAAGATTAGGTTCCGATGAAAATAAAAGTTAAGATGAGAAAGGTAAACATGATATCTTTAACTTGGATTAATCTTAATTAAAGATCAAGACTAATACGATAGACTCAGATATATTGAATTAATTCTCAATGATAAACACAAATCATAAAATGGATCCAAATTTTTAGACGATGTTTCATCTCTAATGTAAAAGGTAAAATTAACTACAAGGATGGTGTTTGGTTGGTTTGAGCTTGACTCTAAAGGTCAAAAGTACTAGGAGGTCCCAGGTTCAAATCCAATGAGGAATAAAAATCCTTTTGTGGTCATAGAGGTTCAAATTGTGGTCATAGAGGTTCAAATGTGGTAACTCCGGGCTAACAGATGATCGTTCTGAAATTAGTCAGCTTGCATAACGAGCTGGATATTCAGATTAATAAAAAAAAGGTAAATGGGTCCAATTTTGAAAGCCTAAAATAATTAAGATGATTAATTGTGGTAATAAAGACACCACTTTTGGTATATATGCGTATACTTTTCCTTTCTTTTATGATAATCATGGAACTCCACCTTTTTGTCACGCTTTGTACTTTTTTATTAATAGAATTATCAGCTTTTTATGTCTGATTTATTAAGAATTAAAATCATTCTAAATATTTATATTTTTCATTTTTTTAAAGACATTTATGTTTTATTGTTCTTTTATCTAATAAGAGGTAAACCAATATCTTATTTGCCTATATATATTTTTATTAGGTAAAATAAACAATTTAAACAAATTAGGACGTTGATCAATTTGCAAAAACAGTCAGTCTTATTGATTCAGATTTTAGATGTCAACGCCAACTCTTATATATCAAAAATAAAATAAAATTTCAGACTTCAACATCTTTTAAAAAACACACGATATCTTGGTCAAGTTTGATGTATATGCATATGTGCAATGTGCCAATGCATATGTAGAGTTGCAAGTTTGTTCATTTGAAAACTAAAAAATTTATGAGATCCATGAAAAATATTCTCTTAAGATTTTTTCTTTGACATGGCCTTTTTCTATTTAAGTAAAGTATTTAATGTATTAATTAATATATATTTATTTCATAATATATTTGTTTTATATGTATTCGGTTCACATTTGGTACTTTTCTGTGTGTATTTTTTATTTCACGATGTGCCAAAAAAAGTTCACATTATGAACTGAGTACATGTAAAACATGCACAATTTAAAATAAATATATGTCAATCACTAAATTACCTTCTAATCATAGAAAAAAAATCATATCAAATTGTAGGTTTTCCAATATCTCACTATATAAAGATCAAAAGAATATCTTATATATATACATATATATATATATATATATATAGAGAGAGAGAGAGAGAGAGGTGAGTTATTATTCAACCTTTTACATTTATACAACCAATATAACTCAATCTCAACCGTTCATTTAATTTGATGAATATGTGATTTAATAGAAGTTTTGATTGTTTTTTAATGTAAATTATTGATCATAATTAATGAATCATATTCATCTTCCATAAATATTTAAATCATAATAAATAAATTCTCATCATTTCCATAAATATCTTAATCTATTGAGTTGTATTGGTTGTACAAATGTGATGGATTACATTTAAAAAGGAAATAAATATATATATATATATATATATGTATATATATATATATAGAGAGAGAGAGAGAGAAGCGATCAAATGAAAACCATTCTCATTTGTAAAAACCGTACAAACCACTCTCATACGTCGATTTCATTGTTTAATCTTATGAATTTTTTTTCATAAAATTGTTTAATCTTGTGAAGTTGTTTTATATTATACTTTTTTTGATGAATTTGTTTCATATAACATTTAATGAAATTTTAATGAAACTGTTTCATGAATTATTCTTCTAAAATTAAAATAATGAATATGATAATATCTATGATTAACACCTTTCACAATAAAAATGGTTAATCAACCTTTCATAATTACAAAAAAATGAACAAAATGAAAAATTATGATTGGTTGAATGAAGTTTTCACGATTTTTACAAACTGAGTAGTTTTTATTTAAACGCTCCCCTATATATAAATATATATATATATATATATAAATATATATATATATATATATATATATATATGTGGGGTTGGGTTCACGTGAGACCAATGGTTTTTCGTGAGACCGGTAAGACCAATTTATGTTCATTGATCAACTTGATAAACTAATGATCTAATGGTCTAAAATTCACGGTGGCAATTTTGTAATTATTGAGAAGTCTCGTGGCGTTTATGAATGTTCAAATCTAACGATTGTAGATCTAATCCAATGGTTGAGAATTGGTCTTACGGGTCTCACGAAAAACCATTGGTCTCACATGATCCCAAGTCTATATGTGTGTGTTATATATGTATATGGACATATAAGGCGTGTTGTGTGCGTTATATAGAATTAGGTCAACAATTAACTAAAATAGTCTTTTTATTAACCAAAATTCATTTTTTAACCACTTTCTCATTAAAAGGTCCTAAATACCATTAATTGTGTAAGTGGTAGAATCACAACCTGCGAAATACACCTTTTTTTATTAAAAATTATTTAAGAAAATAAAAAACAGGGCCATGCCATAAGTGGCTCCCTTGGGTCCTCCCATTTTTTCAATAATGGAGGAAATTAAGGTTATTTTATAGCATTTATATTTACGACTTTTCTAAAGGTTAATGATTTTGTCACGTTATTTATAAACTTTTTATATTTAATTATAAATCGGTCCATATTTTATATAATAAAAAAACTATAATTATAAAAATTATAATAATTAAAAAAAATGTTATTATAGTTATTAACAAGTTCAATTAGTAATTAAGATTAACTATAAAAAACTTATTATACAATTGAAATTAAATAAGACACGTTTCAAAAGTTGGTATGAAAATATATCAATATTATGTTTTATTTCTAGGGAATTGAAAATTATAAATTTTGTTATATTTTTGTTAAAGCCATTTTTTAATTAGATAAGTCTTATTTTTAAAAAAATTAAACCAACCAATAATAAAATGTCACATGTCAATTTCATTTAGTGAAAAAAATGCTCAATCTAGAATTAATGAAGTCCTGAGAATTTCTACATGAAGATTTTGTTTCACGTGATTATTTTTTATTTCTAACGTTGTGTTCTAGAATTAGAAAATGATGGAAAAGCGAGGGAGGGAAAACAAAGGGAGGAAAAAAAGGAAAGAAAAATAATTTTTTATTTGTGTTTTTGAAAGAAAAAAAAAAGAAATAAAATAATTTTTCATGTTTTGGAACAGGAAAGAAAGGAAAAGAAATGTGTTATTTTTACATATATACCCTTTAAAAATATGTCTTTTATTATAAAAAGTTGCATAGTTTTGTAATTTTAATAATCTTTTAAATGCTTTTAATTTTTTTCTTTCCTTTCCTTACCTTTCCTATTCTTTCATCCCACTTTTGGAAGGAAAGTTTTGGGAGAAAACTTACGATTTCTTTCCTTCCTTTTCATTTCCATTCTCTCTTAAAAATGTGTCGAGAACACAAGTTTTTTTTATATTTTCCTCCTTTTCCCTCCATTTCATTTCCTTCCTTCGTAAAAAGGATTTCAAGAACATAATGTAAGTACGATATTTAATGGATTGATTAATATATATATATATATATATATATATATATATTTGTTTTACAACATGTTTGTTTCATATGTATTTTGTTCACAATGTGAAACATTTTTATATGTATTTTTTTCCACAAACATGGCCAAAAGATTCACATTGTGAACTAAGTATATGTGAAACAAACACATTGTAAAACAGATATATGTTAATCCATAGTTTAAATCGTAGTTTTAGATGGAAAAAAAATCATATAAAATAACACATTATGTACAAGTTTTTAAGGTTATCATAATTTCATGGGTTATCAATACAAAACTCATATATATATGAGTTTAATTATTTGACAACTTCGAAATTTGTAAGATTCATGGGAACTTTTATCTTAAGTTTTTTTTTTGTTTCATATTTTTTTGTCTAAGTATAGTATTTAATGTATTGGTCAACATACATTTGTTTCACAATATATTTGTTTCATATGTATTCGATTAATAATGTGAAACGTTTTTATATGTATCTTTTATTTCACAAACACGTAAAAAATGTAGCAAAATATATTCTGAAACAAATATTTTAGTTTTGAATAAAAAAATCATATGAAATAATACATAAACAAAAACCAAGCTCAAATAAATAAAAGATTTAAATCAGAATTTGATTCTAAAAATAATAAAAAGAAGTGAATTTTGATCGGAAAGAAGGGTTAATGAGGTGATTTTTAACTTCATTTTATTATGTATGTGGGCTTTTTTTCAGTTGCCGTTGGCAGCAGTTTCATAGCCAAAGGTATCACCTTCGAGAACTACGCCGGAGCCAGCAAACATCAGGCGGTGGCGTTAAGGAGCAATTCAGATTTATCCGTCTTCTACAAATGCAGCTTCGTTGGGTACCAAGACACTCTCTACGTTCACTCCTTCCGCCAATTCTACCGTGAATGCGACATCTACGGCACCGTCGATTTCATCTTTGGCAACGCCGCCGTCGTCTTCCAGAAATCCAATCTATACGCACGGCTACCAGATCCAAACCAGAAAAACCTTTTTACAGCTCAAGGTCGAGACGATCCAAATCAAAACACCGGTATTTCGATTCTGGAATGCAAAATAGCTGCTGGATCTGAGTTGATTCCGTATCAAACGATGTTCAAATCGTACCTAGGGAGGCCATGGAAGAAGTATTCGAGAACTGTGATCATGAGGACCTACATCGGTGATCTGATTGATCCAGCTGGTTGGTTGGAGTGGTCAGGTGATTTCGCTCTGGATACACTTTATTATGCGGAGTATATGAATAGAGGTCCTGGTTCGAATACAAGTGGTAGAGTGACTTGGCCGGGATATAAGGTGATCGTGAATTCGTCGGAGGCCGACCAATTTACGGTTGAGAATTTTATTCAGGGCGGCGAGTGGTTGGATGGTACCGGAGTTCCCTATTACCTTGGATTGTATGAGAAACTGGTTGATATATAATAGAGTGAACTCTGTGTCAAAGATTGGGATTATTGTTTTGGTTTTTGTGTTTTGTAATTTATTGTTGTTTTTGTGTCTAAAAATAAGGGACTGTTCTGTTCGTGTTACATTAAGTCATATATGAATAAAGTCGTCTGAATAATATAAAATAAATTGTTTTTTTTTTTTTTTGTTATTGTGTTGAATAAACAGTTTGAAGGTCAAAAATGATCATTTTACTCTCATTCTATATTTTTGTCGGATTAAATGACTATTTCATAAAATTGTTGGATGAATGAATTTAAAAGATAAAGATTTATCAATTTCGGGATGCATTCTAGATCTAAAAAGTATGTATCATCAAAACCCACAATCTGAAAACAATTTTTGTTACACGGATGATTCAATGGGATTAAAAGGTAAATATGGTTTAACCTGAAAGAATTCAGTCGTCATTTGTTTCATTTGCTTCATCTCCATCGGCTTTTCTCCTCTTTGTTTTCAATCTTCTGTTTTATAGTTTCTACAAATTATGGAGAGCTCGATTTCATGGAACACCCAAAAACCTAGCAAAAAAACGAAGGGATAGATGTCAGGAGCAAAAAACAGAGGGCTCGATTTCATCATCTAACACCCAAAGACCTGGCAACGAAACCTAGATTTCAGGAACAAAAAACCAAAGGCTCGATTTCAAGAAATCAAGGGATCAATTTCAGGAACAAAAAAAAATCAGTTCCATTAGGGAAAGCGGGAGATGCAGAGAATGAGTAGCAAATCGAGCTTCATTCCAGAGAGAGAAAACTGATTTTTGATGGATCAACCTTCATTCCAGAGATTGAGAGACTCGATTGTTGAAGGAGGATGGGCGAATGAGTTCAGGCGAAAGAGAAGCGTGTGTTTTCCTAAGGGCAATGAGGGAAAAGGGTCGGCTGAATGTATATGACTCTACTTTGTGGGCTGAGCAAATAACCCCTTTGTTGGCTCATTGAGCCATTTCCGAACACTTATGTATATCTTAGTAGTTATACATGTTATACAACTTATTATCTGTTACCGAACAACCCTTAAATCTATTAAAAATCCTCCGGTTAACTTAGAGATATTTTAATTTTCTTTTAGTTTTCCTCCTTTTGGTTTATTAAATAATTTTTTTGGTATTTTAGTCTTTTTGATCTTAATAAAATTATACATTTTTTGATTAAAAAAATAATACATTAAATATTTTATGTTTTGTTATTGTTTATGATAAAATAATTACATATTTTTCGTTTTTTTTCATATTTTTGTCATAATAGTTTTAGTTTATTATTAGTTCGATTTTTGTCACTAAAGGGCTGTTTACCAAATCTTATCGGGTAAGTGCTGTCCGGATAAGAGTGCTGACTCGGGTAAGTGCTATCCCGGTAAGTGTTGTCCCGGGTAAGATTGTTTACCAAATGTTTTTGGTAAGTGCTTACCAAAAATATAATGACCATTATAACCCTATTTGTAATTATATATTGAATAATATATGATTATTTTTGTTATTAATAGTTTAATGGAAGAAAAAAAAACAAAATGCATATTTTAAATAAATGTTTACCAATAAAAATAATACCATTTTACTTCTTTTCATATGTTAACTGTTAAATAAGACAACAAAATATAATTTTCATACTTCAAATTAAATAGAAAAAATATATTAATAATCGTTCATACTTAAATACAAACGGGATATGAAACGTTAATAACAAAAGAAATTGTTTGTTTTTCATCCTAGACAATACAAATTAATTTGAAGCATTTGAAAACAGTTGAGTCGCAATCTGATCCCGCAGATTAGCCATATATCCATTGTCTTGAGAAGCCCCCCATTGTACTTCAACGACTTCTTGTTCAATGCCTCCTCCATGTTGCTCTTCCGCARTAAACATGGCGTTCTCATCATATTGCATAAACAGTTGATCTTGGATATTACATCTTCTTATAAAATTATGGATTTTTTGGGTTCCATTGATTCATCATACGATTCCATACCTATGTCAAAAAGACCCAAACATTTTAAGGTCTTCATTATCCATCAACTTTTCAATAACAACGCGTACAAAAGAAACACATACAAAAAACCAGAAAATATTGACAATAATAACTAAAATTTTAAAGTACCCACGTCAAGAAATGATAAAGAAACACCATAAACAATTGAGATCACTAGAATAAACAACCAGTTTCCGTCCCAATATGGTTTAAAGTTTGATTTAATAATCAAAATTTTCAAGAAGATTTTATAAGTTCTTGTCAATTTTGGAACTGCAAATTTCTCCTTCTTCTTTGAGGATGATTCTATGCATACGTGATTGGTTAGCAATTTGGTATGTTTATGGATAATGATGAAAGATGTGTTTTTGGTGTTTAGATAGTCACTGCATGATTCCTGGGCTAGTTAGTGGGCTAGCAACCTAAATTTCTCCTCCTTGTGTGTGGTTATTTGATTCCTTTCAAAAGAGAATTTATAWGATGATATGTTCATATGCTGACATTTGGGTTTCTGATCTTGATCCTATTTTGAGTTTCTGATCTTGATCCTATTTTGTATGCTGAAATTTAGGTTTCAAAAGAGAATTTATATGATGATATGTTCATAACCAACTAGAAATACTAGTGCCATAGATCTACTTATACATAACTTTTACTTCGAGATCACCAACTTCATAAGTACCCCCTCCCCTCCCCATCCTTACCCACCTGCACAGATGGAAAACAGGGAAGAAATTTCGAATTCCTCACCTCCGGTGTCCAAAATTTTAAACAACTTTAGAACCCTAATAAAATCAATTCTCCTCCATTGCAACAATCCATACCAAAAACACAAAAGAAATCACATGAAACTCTGTTAAAATATCAGAAAAATGATTGTTTGCTTTAGTTGACTTCAATGATTCATGATCACCCTTACAGAAAGCTTAAAAAAACACAGTTATTTTCATTTCATAACCATAAATTTCTCAGCAAATCTTAATAAACAAACAAAAACTAACCAAAGTTAGCAACAAACTCAATTGCTTCCACAAATATACTAAACCCACATATGAAACCATTCTTTCTTTTCAAGATAAAATGGGTATTCATATAAAAAATGGGTATTCATATACGAGCAAGAAACTTCACCTAAATTTCTCCTTGTACTGCTAATATAATGAGCAATGGAAACGTAACCCAGTTGACATTTGGGTTTCTGATCTTGATCCTATTTTGGGTTTCTCTGATTCATCTCAAATCTTCTCTTATCCTATTCATCTCCTACTCCCCAGAACAGGTACATGTGTTCTCTAACAAGACTAGGAACAATAAATTTGTCAAAAGGAAACAGAAGCCAAATCTTTACTGCTAAAATTGTAAATATAATGAAATCAAGTAATGAAATCAAGCCAAATCCCCAGAACATGATCAAGTAATGAAATCAGTCGATTCTTTGAGTAATGCATCACCATCGTACATATTATAAAGCCAGAGAACAGAAAAACTCAACAAATGTATAAATCGATCAGTTAAAAAGATTTGTACCTCTTCGAGCAACAAAGGGAGGAACGACTTGAGCGCCAAGGGAGAAAGGAGAATGGACGAGAGTGACGAGGGAGAAGGATCGACCGTGAAGAGCAGAGCCGGGACCAGCGAGGGAAGAGGAGGAGCGATGAGGGAACGATAGAGAGCGATGGGGAATGCAAAAACCTAATTGTGAAAAGGGGGCAAGTATGGAAACGTGAAATCTGACTCGGGTAAGTATGAAATAGATGCTGACGGGGTAAGATTTCGGTCAGCAGTTCGGTCAGATCTCGGTCAGATTCGTGATTTGGTAAACACACTGACTGTTGACCGAGTCAGATATGCTGACCGAGTCAGTCCGGTCAGCAGTTAGTAAACAGCCCCTAAGTCATTCAATTGCAAGTCGTTAAGTATTCCTTACATGATAATATTTTAATTCGTTTTTCTTCATTATAGACTATAAGAAACTAAAACTAGAATGACCAAAAATATTAAAAAATTTAATTGCATTAAAAATATGTAATTATTTTATCATAAATGATAGAAAGATAATAAAATCTTTTTATATATTACTTGTCTATCAAACAATATATAGTTTTATTAAATCAAAAAGACTAAAATACTAAAAAAGAAATTAAAAATATTTATTTAATAAACTAAAAAATTAAAAAAAAAACAAAATATCGATAAGTTAATGGAGGATTTTTAACATATTCAGTCTTAGGGGGGAAACAACAATAAATTACAAACCATATAAATGCAAGTCGCAATTTCCAAGCAACGGGGACAAAAATCACAATCTTTCTCAAATCATATGGATGAAAATTGTAGATTACTCAGTATAAAGCCAAATTTTCATTTCAGGTTAAACCACTCCCATTTTCATTTCATGTCATTTTCATTTTCATTCATAGTTTTATTTCTCTGTCTGAATCAAATAGCCCATGAAAACAGTGATCGCTCGTTTCCCTTCGAATTATTGTAGATTTGTCACGAATTCTAATCAAAATCATGGATTTGAAGCATAACATCCTTATTATGATGAATCGATTCATGTTTTCCTTGCATCATCAAGCATATAACCCTCTAATATTTGAATTATCTTTGGGAGGATGCTAGTTCTGTTTAAAAGATACCGCGATGCAGCATAATTGGTTTTGTTTTGATATACTTTACAAACAGATAAACATTTGAGTCTGACAGTCACGGTATGGAGGGACGCATCTATCAAGAGCGGGGTTCCATGCATCTGCTCAACTTATTTTTGTAAGTAGAATTTCCTATGGGATATGAAATGTGCACCCGCTAAACTTTGAAGGTGCTCCGGGATTTCAGCAAATTCAAAGAACATCAAACAAAAAACAAGGGGCATTTTTGTTTGCCGAAAATAACATCTTTTGTTCCTGCAGTTTCGAAATTCCAAGATAGCCATCGTGGTTTGTGATACCTTCAGGATTTGATCGCTCCATCTAACAATCATTAAAAATTTATTAAAGAAGGGACATTTTCGTTATTTTATCGATTTTTTTTACTTTTTATCCAATCAAAATCGATTTTGTAATTTGGTCCTCATGGTTTTTGATTGGGTAAAAAAACAAAAAAAAATGGATAAAATAAGGAAATCCCCCTCATTAATGAAGTTTTTATCGGTTATTTAAGAATGAGAGATGAAATTCAAACGTTTTTTATAAACCATAATTACGATCTTATAATTTTAAAAAATGTAGAAACAAATTACAAATAGCAAGTTTGTAGTTTACTCATATATATATATATATATATATATATGTATATGTATATGTATATGAAACAATGGAGCAAGGTGATTAAATGATGATATATTCCAAAATGATTAGTATATAATGGATTATTGGTTGTGCCAAAATCTTTAAAGGATGGCAAAGACGTTCCTTTTCGGTTACTCATTCATTCACATATGAATTGCCACGCCTAACTTCCTTTCCATCCCCATGGTCGGATGGACCACTTTGGGGTATATATATATATATATATATATATATATATATATATATATATATATATATATATATATATAAGATACAATTTCATAATCATATATGAAACAACTTTATTAAAAAAAATATTTATATGAAACAATTTCATAAGATTAAACAATTTCATAAAAAAATTCATAAGATTAAACAATGAAATGACGGATGAGGTGGTTTGCACGCTTTGTATAAATTGGATGGTTGCATTTGATCGCTCATCTCTCTCTCTCTCTCTCTCTCTCTCTCTCTATATATATATATATATAAGGTTGGGTTCATGTGAGACCAAAGGTTTTTCGTGAGACCCGTAAGACCAGTTTATGTTCATTGATCAATTTTATAAATGATTGATCTAATGATCCAAATTACACGATGGCAATTTTGTGATTATTGAGAAGTCTCGTGGCATTTACGAATGTTTAGATTTTCAGATTATAGATCTAATCCAAAAGTTGTGAATTGGTCTTATGGGTCTCACGAAAAACCATTGGTCTCACATGATCCTAAGTCTATATATATATATATATATATATATATATATATATATATATATAAAGAGAGAGAGAGAGTGTGTGTGTGTGAGAGAGAGAGACTTGGTATCACGTGAGACCAGCTTGTTTCGTGAGATCCATGAGACCATTTTTTACATTTGAAACTTCACAGTAAAACGTTGTGAAGGTAACCTTCACAGTGTTTTGGCTACGAATGTTCGGCTTTTTTTTACCCTCACAACATTTTGCTGTGAAGTTTTAAGTGAAAAAAAGTGGTCTCACGAAAACAGGTTGGTTTGACGTGAACCCAACCCTATATATATATATATATATATATATATATATATATATATATATATATATATATATATATATATCGAATATATTAAAAATGTACGACAAATCAAATATAATGATTGATATTTATTGAAAGATATAATATTATGTACCTTGACGAGGGATCGTGTCTGGATAAGAGTTAAAGTTAAGAAAGTGTAAGAAATGATTTAGACCTTTGATCATTTTTAATCTCATCCCCACCTCATGAATCGTGTTTCTCACGAGAACTGATTTGCTGCATCACAATAGTGTTAATCTTCAATTAGGATTGATCCAATAGTGGAGATCATTTCTCACCAAAACTTCCATCCTCACCAAAAATCACCCTATGTACATGTCCGTTAATGAACTGTCACTATAATCCTTTAGCTAATTAAGTTATAATTGACAAATTGGTTTACAAGATTTTTATTGTCAGATAAACTAGTTGTTAGCTGATAAACAAGCAGTTTGTTGAAATACCAGTTGTTAGCTATAGACGGATGTAAGGGCATCTAAAATTAGTAGTCAGTTACAGCTATGCTATTTTATAAATGTTGGAGATGTTCTAAGAGAATGAGATCGGGGCATTTGCTCCCAACAAAAAATTGTCCTATGTTAGAAGTTTTTTACATAATGATAAAACCTACTAGATTCATCATTTTTGTTCACTGATAAATTAACTGTTAAACTAGTAATGTTTGATAAAAAGTTGTTGATAATCACCGACCGTGGACCAGACCATTCCACAAGCACGCTCAAGATACTCGGTCCAATCTACGGGTCCCAACCGATGTTGTTCTCGAATGAGTAATGAACATAAAGAGCATCAAGTTGTGTGAGGAAGGAGACAAAGGGTAAGTGGTAACTAAAGCTCACGGGATCACTATATTTAATGGAGCAAGTACATATATTACACATTTTTGTAGCATACTTTGATTTTGATCTTGTCTCACTTGCATTTGGTACACACACACACATATATGATATATACACACACATATATACATACACTATCTATATCTATATCTATATATATATATATATGTTCTTGAGTGTGTGCCAAAAACGTAGCGCTTCCAATCATGCAAACCAATAAACGATTTCTCTTTGCCTTCTGTGCCCTTTTCCTACTTGCATTTGCCATTTCTTCTATTTCGAAACTTACAAATAACCACCATGGAGTTTCATTATTTACACAAACTACCCCTCTTCACATCCACCTTCACAAACGCATCCAAACACAAACAGCACACACACATTGCGACGGCTCACTCTACTACCAACTCTGCCTAGAAACCCTCACCACCATCCTACCGGACCTCCGATCAAAATCCCTACCGGAAATCATATCCGCCACCATTAACCACACCGTCAACGACGTTAAATCCACCGACTTCAATGTCACCGCCATCCGCCGGAAACTTCACAACCTCAACGCTCTCGAAATCCGAGCACTCGACGACTGTCATTCGYTGTTTCTCSAAACCRTCAYTCAMCTCAACTCCGCCATYTCCGACCTCAAACGACCGCCGTATAACAAACACAACAACCTCCGAACTCTGCTTAGCGCCTCCATGACCAACCAGGCCACGTGTCTCGATGGGTTTGCGCTTAGTAATTCGAGAAACAAGGTACGACGGTACTTCCGTAAGCCGTTACGTAACATTTCTCGTCAGATCAGCAACTCGCTTGCTTTACTGAAGAAAATGAAAGAAACGACGTCGGAAACGGCGGAGACGTTCCCGGAGTACAGCAAGATGTGGGATGGGTATCCTAAGTGGGTGAAGAAGAAGGAGAGGGCACTGCTGCAGGCGGCCGTAAAGGAGACGGAATACGATTTGGTGGTGGCGAAGGACGGCAGCGGGAATTTCACGACGATCGGAGAAGCTTTGAATGTAGCTCCGAACGGTAGTACGACGAGATTCGTGATATATATAAAAGCAGGAGCTTATTATGAGTATTTGGAGATCGATAGCAGGAAGACAATGGTGATGTTGGTGGGAGATGGGATCGGAAAAACGCTGATTAAAGGTAACCGGAGCGTCGTCGACGGCTGGACTACTTTCCGGTCGGCCACCGTCGGTAAGTTCTTCTACACGTATTAAATTTGACATTAATTTAGTGGGTAAGGATAGAGATTTGATGTAAATGGTATAATAGGTCCAATTTTGAAACGATAAATTAATTAAGATGATAATTAATTAATTGGTGGTAATAAAGACAGGAAAGATGGGTAGGAATGCGTTAGTTAAATGGGAAGGTGGTTCATTTGATTATTAACCTAAAGAAAATTGAATAAATTGGACACTATTTTTGTTTTTGTTTTTTAGCTTATTTTAAATGTCGTTTTTCTGAATTAAATACAGTGTTATTTTACGAAATTGACACGGGATTTAAGAAATGGATACGACAATCTGCAAAATGTTATTGTGACTTGTGAAAAGATCCACCAGAATCATTTCAATTTTATAAAAAATATATTATATAAGTTATAAAATAGACGTGTATGAAATATTGACTATCTTAAATCAACAATCCAAGATTTGGGACGGAATGTCAAACAATATGGTAGTTGGCGACGGTGGCATTGATTTAATTGGTTGTGGACCATGCTTCTTTAAGAACTCACGAGTTTGGTACCCACTTTTCTTTATTTTATGGTAACCATGAGAATAAACTTTTTATATGTAATGCAATGTTTTACACAAGTACACTTCCATATCCATATAGAGTGAGAGACTTGAGATCATGTGAGACCAGTTTGTTTTTGTGAGATCTGTAAGACCACATTTTTACACTTGAAACTTCATAGCAAAATGTTGTGAATGTGACTTTTTTTCTAACATTCACGATGTTTTTGCTGTGAAGTTTACGTATAAAAATGTGGTCTCACGAAAACAGACTGGTCTCACGTGAACCCAATCCTATATATATATACATACACACACACAAATGTATTATACGTGTAATCGTTTTTAAACAAACAACTGTTTAAACACACGTTATCATAGTCGATAAACAAAGTTAGAATAAATTTCACTACCATCCAAGCAAAAAAGATGAAAAGATTTATTTTATGTGATATTTGTATTTGGTATTTTGGTGTATTAGATTGATTTTTGAGTAAACTACATATTTGGTCCCCGTGGTTTGTCAAAAAGTAACATTTTTCATTCTTATAGCTTTAAAATTACATAATAACCGTTGTCATTAGCAAAAATATCCGGATTTAGTCCCTCATTTTAACGGCAGTTAGATTATGTCGTTAAATGGAAGGTATTTTCGTTTCTTTTGTAAATTTTTGTCTTTTACCCAATTAAAAACCACACGAACCAAAATCATAAAATTGATTTGATCGAGTAAAATAGAAAACAACTTATAAATGAACAAATATGTTTCTTATTTAACGGAATTATTGCTTAATGGTTTAACGATTAAACCCTAAATAAATTGTAGGTAAATAACCCTTAAATATTTCTCACTTTTTATGACATTTACCAAGTATCTGGGAATTTTTCAGTTGCGGTTGGCAACAATTTCATAGCCAAAGGTATCACCTTCGAGAACTTCGCCGGAATCAGCAAACACCAGGCGGTGGCGTTACGGAGTGGTTCTGATTTCTCCGTCTTCTACCAATGCAGCTTCGTCGCCTTCCAAGATACTCTCTACGTTCACTCCTTCCGCCAATTCTTCCGTGAATGCGACATCTATGGCACCGTCGATTTCATCTTCGGCAACGCCGCCGTCGTCTTCCAAAAATCTAATCTGTACGCTCGTCAACCAGATCCAAACCAGAAAAACCTTTTTACAGCTCAAGGTCGAGACGATCCTAACCAAAACACCGGTATTTCGATTATGGAATGCAAAATAGCTGCCGGATCTGAGTTGATTCCGAACCAAACGATGTTCAAGTCGTACCTAGGGCGGCCGTGGAGAGAGTATTCAAGAACTGTGATCATGCGATCACATATAGGCGATCTAATTGATCCTGCCGGTTGGTTAGAGTGGTCAGGTGATTTCGGTTTGAATACACTTTATTATGGGGAGTATATGAATAGAGGTCCAGGATCGAATACGAGTGGTAGAGTTAGTTGGCCGGGATATAAAGTGATCGTGAATTCGACGGAGGCCGGCCAATTTACGGTCGGGAATTTTATTCAGGGAGGCGATTGGTTGAATGCTACCGGAGTTCCCTATTACCTTGGATTGAACTGAAAACAGAGGTTCGTTCTCTTCGAATTGTAGCAGGTTTGTGCTCGAATTCTGATCAAATTCATGGATTTGAAGCATAGCATTGTTATTATTGAGATAGATTCATGTTTTTCGTTGTATTATCAAGCAAAATATCTCTTGTAACATTTGAATTATATTTGCGAAGATGCTAGGTTGGTTAATGAGAAACCATGCTTATTCGTTCCGTTATACATGAGTTTATGGTGATTTTTTAATGATATAAAAAGGGCTTATTCATTAAGTTTCTAGGGAGAGCTTTACGTAGAAAGTTAAAGACTTTTTTAAACGTGTTCATCTCAATTAAAAGAACACGCTCCGTAGTAGTCTTTACATTTATTAAAAAACCAACCCAAACATAAATCTTCTCAATTTATATGGACAGAATAATCAGTACAAACAACTTTATCCATACAGGATCTGATAGAAAATCAATCAAACCACCCTCAAGTTGTATCCTATGTACTAGAGTAGCACAGTTGGTCTCAAAATGATATACTTTACAAACATATGAAGATTCGAGTCTGACAACTGCAATATGAGAGGTACAATAGCAGGTTGTTAAGTAAGTCATCTAGTGGGCTGTTAGAACATCTCCAACAACTATGTTATTTTAGAAAATTTGGAGATTTGGAAAAAGTTTGCTACAACAGTTATGTTAAACTATTCTCCAAAATAGAGAAAAATAGAAGGGAAAATTGAGATATCTTCAGATATAAAAAATATAACATACATGTTGAAGATGCTCTTATGAAAACTGATTTACATATCATAAAATGGTTTTTGTGGAAGGATGGTGTGGAACAACTGGAAGTTGCCGATTATAAACCCTTTTGCACATGATACAAATCACTTGTTCTCAAACTTTATGGACCCTCCCAATCCCACCAATTACCTAATGACATATCAGTGTTCGATTTAATATATTTATCTGATTCCTTTTTGAATAAAATGATAATGTGTTGGAAGTTGATTAGTGGGCAAAGATAAAAATATAGAGTTTGGAGGGGTGATTTATATTTTCTATACAAATGAAGTTGTCGGTATAAGTGGTGCAAGCAACCCGAAAATGAACGAGTTGTAGCTCGGTTTTCGGTTCGGAAAGTAAACCTCAAACACCCCTATCCTCCGTGGACACAATGCCACAAGACCTCAAATTGGGTTGGGCCTTCTCTAGAAGTGGGTTTGTTGGACTTATATATAAAAGCTTGTGTTCCTGGGTGGTAACCAACCAAATTCGGCCCGGAACAAAGTTCGGTTATAGGCCCGATTTTTAATTAAGTTTTTATAAATCATATATCAAGTTTTTCAAGATTTTCTACGTTTTTTTTTTACCAAAATGTTCAAGTTCTTTTTGAAGTTGTTCAAGTTTTTTTAAGTGTTCTAGGACTAAATTTCAAAATCGTAATTAAAAAATATGCATAACGTTTTTGTGTAAAAAGAATTAAAGTGTAGCTAAGTAACCCAATTAGAGATTTTAAAGTGTATCTTAATAAGATATTGTCCAAAAAAATTCAAATAAAATTTTTAGGAAAAAAAAAATAGGACCGATATGGACCGACCCATGACCCGTTCTAGAGATCGGGCTATATACACGGAGAACGGTCCAGGTGTTTTTGGTCGGGACCAGGACTAGTTACCATAGGCTCCATCACAAAAGGTAAATCCCGGACCTGGACCAATTTGGACCTAAGCCGTCATAGGTATAGTTTTTGGCCATCTTTACGACATCGAGAAAGGGGTTTTAATTGGTTCCCTAAATAAGACTTTTAAATCTTGTTGCACAAATTTCCAATAAAGTTGCATAAGCATAAATAAGGTTACAAATACATGATGGGTTTCAATTCAATTTTGTTTCCCTTATTATCAAACAATGTATAAAAGTTGTAAGCATGATAAATGTGTAAAGAAATGCATGAATGTGTGCAAAAATAGTCCAAGACTCTGGCACCAAGATTCAATAACATGATTAGATTGAGTTCCTTCCTTGTGGTATAATATATATATATAGACTTGGGATCATGTGAGACCAATGATTTTTCGTGAGACCCGTAAGACCAGTTATCAACCCTTGGATTAGATTTACAATCGTCAGATCTGAACATTTATAAACGCCACGAGACTTCTCACTAATTACGAAATTGTCACCTTGCAAC
>NC_037536.1:12836952-12845320 GCF_001531365.2 Cynara cardunculus var. scolymus | reverse complement strand
TATATATATATATATATATATATATATATATATATATATATATATATATATATATATATATATATATGAGTTTGTCTGAATAAAGGTAAAAGGAATATGGGTTGGGAGGGCTACATTGACCCCAAACCCATGTGGCTTTCCAAACACAGTCCCATCACCATGTGGATTTTCTATATACTCAAATATTTTGACTTCTAACCATCTTTGTTATTTGTTTATCTATTAATAATTTTATTAAGAGATGAAATTTTAATCATTAAGAGATGAATCTTGTTTGTCAAAAAAAGATTGTTTCTTAATGGTTCTAAAACCTTTTAAATGATTTTGTATCATGAGCCTCCCTTAACCATTAAGTGTCATGATTTCATTGTAAACAATTATATTTCATTTTGCACTATATCATGAAAGTCTCTTAATCATTCTGACCACGTAATCATTCTGCACCAAACCATTCAGCAACTGTTAAACAACCCCTAAATAGGATTAACACTAAGGTTGTTTGCTTGGTTTTCCATTAAATATTGTATGAATTACTCTGTCTATATAGATTAAGAAGGGTTTTGTTTAGAAGGATTTTTTTTTCATAGATAGAAGGGATGTGTTTTTTAATTGCGGGAGATGAGGTTTGGGAAAAACTTGTATTTTTTTTTATTAACTCACTATCAAACAGTCATATATAATTGACCGAATAAGCTGTGAGTTTAATTAAACTCATTAAGTTGCTAACGTGTTTTTAATTGTGAGGGACAAGGTTTGAAAAAAACTTGTTTTTCTAAATAAAGCTCCTCTTGTAAGTTTACTAAGTTAAGCACTTTCTATATCGTTAAGATATTAACAGTCATGTGTAGCTGACCGAATAAGTTATGAATTTAATTAACCGCTAACAAACAAACTCCATAAGAATACGATTTATGTCCGTGTTGATGACTGATCGATTACAGCAGCATTTATGACATAATAAGCGTTGACAAAAAGCAATAAGCAAGTAATTGAAAAAAGACATTAACTGGAGCAGTGCTTAATAGCGAGCTAGATCATAGTGTTTTGGCTTAATTACAGGAGATAGATGGTAGGAGGAAGCAGGAGAGCACATGGGTATCCATCCATCCATCCATCCCCATTCCTTTTGCTGACACCAAACCTCCCATCACAATTCTCATTCATTCTTTTATCCATCTTCACCTCACATCACTTTCATTATTTTATTATTTTTATTAATAAATTATGGTTCTCATTCTTTTAGGGCTATTTACTGAACGTTTATTGAGAAATTGCTTATCAAGTAACTTTTTTTATCATATGAATATGGCAAGGGTCAAAAATCTTAGCTGGTAAGAACAATGATAAAGATAAAGAATCTTACTCAGTAAGTGAGGGTGACGACTCTTACCCGGGTAGGTGCTTACCGAGTAAATTGTTGCATATGATACCATTTTGATTTACTATAATTTTACCCGGTAAAGTAAATTATAGTGTTGACTCATAATGGTAAGTGCTTACTCGGAAAACGTTTAGGTAAACGGCCCCTTAGTTTTGTTGTAAACTGTTATTTTCGTCTTTGTGTTTTCAGAATTACGGTTTTTGTTCGTGTGTTTTACAATTTGTTGCATGGATTTATTGTGTTATTCGTTCTTGTGGTTTACATTTTGTTGTATAAATTTAGGGACGTTTGGTTTGACAAAATGATTTTCATGTATTTAGATTTGGTGGAAAGATTTGAAATTATAAGGATTTGGGTTTAGAAAGATACGGAATCTTTAGTGTGTAAGATTTGGAATGAAATTGAATTTTATTAACTGTAAAAAAAGTTATAAATAATTATAAAAATAATTAAATTACTCTTTTATTTATTGATTATTATAAATTAAATGTTTTTAACATATTTTAAAAACATCATTACAAACAAGTCCTATGATTAGGAATTTCAGAAAATCATAAAGGACCTCACAATTTTGAGGTTTGCATCGCTTTTTTCCAGTAATTCTATTAAAAAATGGGTTCCACCTCTGACTTTAACGGGAAACCACCAATACTGAATCCCATGGGCAATTTAGTCATATTGAAAAAATTGTAAAAACTGGGTCTTTTTTTTCACTTTCTTTATATATTCTAGTCATTTATTAAAAAAAAACTTATATTAAAGTTGATAAGATTAATAATGGTTGCAACTTCATTTATCATTTTATGCCTTTCTCGTGATCATATATTCGAAACAAGTAATGGTTTTCCATAGACGCATTCATGGTGTGCTAATATTTGGCGTGACATTTATTTATTGTTAAAAAAAATCCTTTTAATAGATTTTTCAAAAAAATTAAAAAATTCAAGAGGGTGTAAATTCCTCAACAGTCATAGTATGACTACAGGGAAAGAGATCTGAAAGTAGCCTTTTACCCCGTTATTCGATGGTRAATGCAGCCTAGCTCTCCCCATTCAATAGGCTAAGCCTATCCYTTTGCTGCCGTCAGACTTTATCCGGAGTTCGCAGAACGAGTCCGATAGGGGACTCGTTTGAAAAACTCCAAAAAAAGATCAATATACGAGAAAATTATTTTTTTGTCATATTTCCACAGTTAAAACCTTGAATTAAATGTATGAAGTATTTAAATTATATAATCAATGTCGTAATATAAAAAATGGAAAAGTTTGAAAGTTAAATTTCTATGTATTAAAAAATCTTTGGGAGAAATTAAGATATCTATGTCTGCAAATAATACTAAGTTGGATACCACATCACTCGTCATATCAGCATGGTAACCGGTTAATACTTTAATCAGTTATCCAGATACTCAAATGTTTAAAACTTTACATATTAGGTACCAAAATGGAAGTTTTAAAAGTACGTTACCCAAAATAAGAATCATGTTAAAATACGCTACTTTTTCATGCAAACTGTCATACAAACAAACAAAAAAAACCAAAGTTGTAAGTTGTAAAACCACGACCCTATTTCACAACTTATGAAACCGCTCTTGTTCTAGTTTCACTCTTAGAAGAATCACTTCGTTACAATCCTGGAAAGGGTCAAAAAGTGTATCCACCCAGTCCAAAGAGTCGTGTTTTCCGTGGTTTTCCCATGTTACAACTTTCATACCTGCCCCCGAAAGATAGATGCCACGGAAAATACCCGCCAGTAAAAGTGTCCTGCAACGTAGAGTTATAATTTCTTATCTATTCTAATCTGTAGTTTTACCAATAGGAGCATTACATGTGGCCCAATCAATCCCTTTTTGACAATTAGCCCTACACCTATTCCTATATGTGGGAAAGTGAATGCACACTATGATTCACCATTCCCTTTTCATTTCTCTTTTTCAACCACAAACAAATCCAAATCCAATCAACCAAAAACATGTTTTTTGTTTACTTACATACCATTTCTCTTTGTAATCTTGAACTCATGAGTTTCAATATTTTTAAGTATAAAAATGTGTCATGTGATGTGTTCTGTAAATAACTGTAAATGTATGATTATCGAATCTTGTTTTGTTTTTTTACTGATGATATAAAGTAGTTACTGTTATGTAAAATAAAAGTGATCATGGTTACTAAATACTATACGAAATACTAAGAAACCAGTACTGATCAATGATCTTTGTCGAGCGGGTGAAGTTTTAAGGCAGATTAAAGGTCCCCAAAGTCACCCGGTGTGTTTTTAGCTGAATTCCAATGCAAGAATGACGAAATACAGATGAAAATGAATGATAAATACTAACTCAAGACATTTATCTTTTTTTTCTTCTTTATTGTTTTAACAATATATTGTAACCCAACGAGACACGTCAAACCTTAAATATACAAAAATTCAAACACGAAACTTGAAGTTATAAAGTTTAACGAGCACAAGATAGTTTCTTCTATATCTGATATAAGTTTTGACCAGAACAAACCTAAGTTGAACCATGGTCTAATTTTAGTACCTCGTTTCGAGCAACTAATCACGCCTTTAAGTAAAAAGTACATCTCAAGCTTCATATTAAAGTATCGTCTAAAATAATGAATCTAGAATAATCGTTACAGTGAATCTATACTTTAGAAATGTACAGAAAAAGCTACCAATGACCGATCTTACTGATATGAATTATGGAACATCATCAATATCCACTACACCAGTAACAGATCCATAAATTTTGGTAACAGTTGTTGGAATATAAATTTACAATTTTCTGATGGTCAAAAGAAGATATATATATATATATATATATATTTACAAAAATTAAATATAAAAAGATAAATGTTTGAAAATTTACGAGGGTCGACTCATACATGTACATCCGTCAATACTAAGACAGTACAAAAATATCAGTTTTATAAGATGTTAAATATATTTCTAAATCTTCTAATAAATTGCTCTACAGACTTGAGTTTTCAAACAACTGTACATCATATGTAAAAGTGTTACAATAAATTGATACAACGTTTTCTTTATCACAAACCAATTTTAATCCAACCGACACTCATTCTTATTCGTCTAATCTTATAACAAAAGTGACACTCAAAACAACGAAATCTAAAATTCCAAATACCGTTACACAATAATGATTATCAACTTGATGCATGTACTATACATGACAAAAAAATTAATTAAATCCGAAAAGACTAAATAAAGAAATAACGTGACAAAATTATATGGGACCGATTAAAGCGATTATTGCACCACAAATAGAAATAAAATTCTAAATAGACTTTAATTCTTCTGCTAATTATTTTTCTAATGGATAAAAGACAACTTTCATATCCCATCAAGAGATTACAATGTTTTTGCTTTTTAGAAAATTTCAATATAAAACTATTTATTGGTTCGTTTATTATAAAACGAACCAATTGTGTCGGTTTGAATCATAAGGTTTATTCTTTAGTTTATTAAAGATATTTTACATATTTAATTAGAAAAATTAAAAGAAAATTGAATTAGAATTAAGTATCAGGAGGTCCCAGGTTCAAATTCAAGAAAGAATAAAAATCCCCTTATGGCCACGGAGGTTCAAATGCGATGACTCCGGGCTATCTGCAAAGCAGGTGGTCACCCTGAGATTAGTTGGTTTGCATAGCGAGTTGGATATCCAGGTTAATAAAAAAAATCTATCTATATGAGTTTTTTGTTGTTCTAGTTTTCGATCGTATCTTGATTTTGTTTATTACAGGTTCTTTCCTTGTAGTTTTCATTCCACTCTCTCTTTCTCTTTGACTAACGTTGTATGTCTGAGCCTCGTTAAGCGTCCTCATTTGCTCCTCACACAAGCGTTTTTTGATCTTTTTTTCATCCTTTTTTTATTCCTCGATTTGCATAAGCTTCCATCCTCCATTAGGGGTGTGCATTGGGCGAGTTCGGGTAGGAAAATTAAAAACCCGATCGGATTTAGGATATGGAAATCAAGCCCCAATTTTTTGATTTCGGATTAAGGATTGCTTCGGGTTCGGGTTGGTCGGGTTTCAGGTTGAGGTCGGTCGGGTTCGGGTTTAATTATAATGTGAAATATATATATACATTCGATTTTGACGATGAAATCAATCAATTTAGAGAATTGATAAACTGATAGTATGCTTAAAAATTAGGGGGAAAAAACATGAGAAACTATGATTTTTGGAATTTTCAAAAGATAATTAGATAAATAAGAATATTTATATAGTATTTAAAATATATATGTATGTATATTTCGGGTTTTAAGACGGATAGGGAGGCCAAAAATCAAACCCAACCCGAACCAAATCCCCCCCCCCCCCCAAAGTCGGTTTTTGGATTTCGGGGCATTTGGGTTTTACATAAATATCTTATATTTGGTCCAGGTTTGGATTTGGATTTCGGATAATTCGGATTTTATACACCCCTATCCTCCATCACCAGCTTCTTCTTCCATACTTTACCTGACAATCCAAGGTCTAACGTGACAAACAACTTTTTATACAGATCATCAGTAATGAATACAGATTATTCTAGTTTTTACACGTATATTAGTCAATAACATTTCTGAAAACCCCAAGGAAAAAACAAGATGAAGCAAGGGGATGTTGGAAGATTCCATTCTGGTCTAAAACATCAAAGGAGGATTCCACAAAGAAGAGACAATGTCGAGAATGGTTTCAAACCCGTGATCGGCCTTGACTGTTGAATTAGCCACCTCTGGACGATGCCACCATGGATTATTCTCCTGTTCAATCCCAACAGTAGCAAAACCCTAGCATTTGATTTAAACATATGGTTGAAGCAGTAGTGAGTTCTTCAAAAAATTTAACTCCGTTGAAACTTGTGTGTTGAAGAAGGAGGTGGTGGATTAGGGAGAACGAAGAAGAAGGTCAAGAAAGAGACGAAAGATATAAGATAACCAAATTGTCCTAACGTAGAGCGTAAATAGGCACTAAAATGCTAGGAAGATGGCGTTCATTAGACGATAGGACCGAAACCAAAACGAAATGCAAATCACGGGTAAAATTTGACAATAAATTAAAGTTGATGGACTAGAACTGAAATTTCAACAAACCGCAAAGATGAAATTCATAGAATAATATATTCAATTTAAGAAAAAACTTTATTTTTAATCAATATTAATATAATTAAAAAAAACTGTAATTTAATAATAAAAAAATCAAAAAATAGTCCACTATTTATTTATCACCAAATTATTAATTTTTAATTAACACCAATATAGTAAAGAAAATATGGTTATTGAACTAAAAAGTCTTTAACCTAGCGGTATCGTAATCTTTTGTCTTCAAGAAGGTCAAAAGTTCAAATTTTCACCAAATATGAGGAGGTTGTGTGATTTTATTTGTTGTATTTGTCGTACATAAGTATTATATACTTAAAAAAAAATGAATATGTACATTTTTTATAAATATATATCACATATTATAAAAAAAAACATTTAACCAACACCGATTAAATGATATTTCACAAAAGGCGGAGATAACATTAACAATGACAATTGACATTATTATAATGACAATTTTCGTTTATAAAAAGAGGTTTTTTTTTTTACTTTAATTCATGTCAAATTACACTTTCAAACGGTGTCGTATAAAATAAATAATATGTCACTTTAATTTAAATACGCTCTAAAATACTTGATAAAACACATAAAAACATTTTATAAACCTATTATAATACTTTTAATAAGATTATTTTTAAAATTTCAATTGTATTAACGTCGTGAAAAAAAAAAGTAAACTCATAAACAAAATTAATTTTTTTTTTTTGATAACAAATAATTTTTTTATTCCTTTTATTTAATTATTTTAGCCTTCAATTATTAAAACGACGACGTACTTTTTTTCTCATAAAAGAGCAACATACATTTACTATATTATCTAAATAAAAAATAAAACTTATATTGATATTTTTAGGAAAAATTGCATCAAAATGAAACCAACTTTCACATAATTTCTATTTTGGGGAACCAACTTTCAAAATCGTTATTTTGGGGAACCAACTTGCACTTGATTCCTATTTTGGGGAACCAACTTTCAAAATCGTCATTTTAGGAAACCAACTTGCACTTGATTCCTATTTTGGGGAACCAACTTGCAAAATAATTATATAAAATAACTAAAATTCATTTTTTTCCAAAAATTAATGCAATAAAATCTATTTTTCATTTCAAATCTCATTTTTTTAATTCATATATCAAATTGAACATTTAAAAAAATTCAAATTACCACAATAAAAATTATTTTTTACTAATGCCAAAAAAAAATCAATTTAATAGAAAAAAATTAATTGATGCAATTGGTTAAATATAAAAATCTTGAATGTGGTAATTTGCATTAGTAAAAATTGTTTTTTCTATTAAATTGATTTTTTTTGCATTAGTAAAAAACAATTTTTATTGTGGTAATTTGAATTTTTTTTAAATGTTTAATTTGATATATGAATTAAAAAAAACGAGATTTGAAATGAAAAATAGATTTTATTGCATTAAATTTTGGAAAAAAACGAATTTTAGTTATTTTTCTATAATTATTTTGCAAGTTGGTTCCCCAAAATAAGAATTAGGTGCAAGTTGGTTCCCCAAAATAACGATTTTGAAAGTTGGTTCCCCAAAATAGGAATCAGGTACAAGTTGGTTCCCCAAAATAACGATTTTGAAAGTTGGTTCCCCAAAATAAAAATCAGGTGCAAGTTGATTCTCCAAAATGACGATTTTGAAAGTTGGTTCCCCAAAATAGGAATTAGGTGAAAGTTGGATCCATTTTGATGCAATTTTCCCATATTTTTATGATAAAAAATATAGTAAAATTTAGTTTATATTTTCGAGTAATATACCATTTTTATTGAGACCATCAATTTTCTTTATACTTTTACCATTAATAAAAGTGATTTTGAATATTTAATTATTATCATCATAAAATATTATATACTATATTATAATAT
>NC_037536.1:12825115-12836757 GCF_001531365.2 Cynara cardunculus var. scolymus | reverse complement strand
CAAAGGTAAATTAAGTTATAATATAAATTTGAACTAAAATTAATCTTTATAAAACATTTATTACTAAATCTAAAATAAGTTACTTTGTTATTAAATCTAAATTAGATTATAATAAAGAATAACGAAAAATTTACAAAAAAAAAGTTTTTAAATTATTAATTTGATACTAATATCGAGGGGGAGCTTTTTTTGTGAACTCATGAAAATTGTGATAAATATGAGAACTTGTGCATCATGTGTTATTTCATATAATTTTCTTTCATCTAAAACTACGATTTAGAATATTGATCAACATTTTAAATATATATAATTTAATTGATATATTTAGAATATTTAAAACCATAATCACTATTATCATCCTTATACTTTTAAAATTACAATTTTCATCCCTATAGTTTGCAATACATTGTGATTTACGATTTATCGTCGTTTTCGTCTCTATCGTTTATAATTCATTGTTATTTTCGTTCTCATACTTAAAAGGCAAGAGTTAGTCCCAAAGATGAAAACAACAATTTTAAAACCATAGGGATGAATAGTAACTATTTGTGACAAATCATAGGTATGAAAAATTTAAGAGTCGTTTACTAAACATTTACTTTGGTAAATGCATACCGATTCAATTATCTTAATGGATGAACATAATAATTACCGAGAATCTTATCCGGTAAAAAGGAACACAATGATCAAAATTCTTACCCGATGAGTATCATAACTCTTACCAAATAAACGCTTACCGGGTTATAAACGCTTATCATCAATTCATTTTTATGGCAATGAATGTTATCATATAAAGTAAGTAGGAGTGATGATTTTTGTCAGTAAGCGTTTATTTAACAAGCATTTGGTAAACGATCATTTAGAACATTTCCAACAAGTGTGCTATATTTTATTTTATTTTTTAACAAATTTGATGATCATTCCAAAAAGAATTTCTTTATTTTAAAAAATAGTTTATTATAACTGATGAAACAAAGTGTCACCAAATCTATACTATATTATAAAGCATTTGATAAAAAATTTTAAAAATAATTTTTTATGCATGAAGTATTGTTTATTGACGCATATTACTTAAAATTCAATAGTTCAAGTAAATTATGCGTAAGTACAACTTATTAAAACTTTATTTTTGAATTCATGTAACTATATGCAGATAAACATAATCAAATATATGATAAATATATCATTTTAACTATAAAAAATTAAAATATAATTAAGATAATCATTGAGTTTTAACAGAATACTTAATTATCATTCTTATAAAAATTATATTATTAAGCAAAAATAAATTACTTTGTTATTAAATTTATAATAAAAAATTGAAATAAAGAAAATACATTGAAAACAAAAACTTTTAAATAGTTAATTTAATATTAATATCGATATATTTTTTTCAAATTTATATTTCGTTCAAAAATAAAAATATTATCGTTTTCTAAAACCATATTATATCGACAGATAAAAATAAATAAAATTAAAATCTAGATATATTTTTTTTATTACGCAAATACCCTTCTGATCTTTCAAATTTTTAAAATTAACCTGGTTACTCTTAATTTAATTTAAAAACTAATTTGGAAAAGGAAAATGGAGGGAGTATTGTATGGGCTAATTATTGTTGGTAGGATGCAGGACCTTCCGAATGCAGCTTTCTTCCTTTATTTATAGACCACCGGACCTTTCTCTTCTCAACTTACCATCTTCTGCAACTTCTTTTTCCGACACAAAAATGGCCTCCTCCGCCACCCTCCTCCTCCTCCTCCTCCTCCTCCTCCTCCTAACCCTCTCCTCCGCCATACTCGACGCTTCCCCCGTCCACCACCGCCACCGCCACCGCCAATCCGCCCATCAAAACTACAAAGACGCTCTCACAAAGTCCATTCTTTTCTTTGAAGGTCAAAGGTCCGGCAAACTTCCTCCCAACCAGAGAATGACGTGGAGGAGAAACTCCGGTCTTTCCGACGGAGCCGCCATGAAAGTATAACCTCTTTCTTCTTCTTTATTTTATCGGAAACTCGTTTTTCTTCTTCATAAATATGTGAAATTTGAAGTGGGTTTTCTTAGTTGTGTTGTAATTGGACAATGCAGGTGGATTTGGTGGGCGGATACTATGACGCCGGAGATAACGTGAAGTTTGGTTTTCCGATGGCGTTCACCACCACAATGCTGTCGTGGAGTGTGATTGAATTTGGTCGGTTGATGAAAGGGGAGTTGGGAAATGCGAAAACCGCCATTCGTTGGGCTACTGATTATCTTTTAAAAGCTACTGCTCAATCAAACACCATCTTTGTTCAGGTACATGTATTACAATAGCATCAAACGTCAAAAATGTCTGAACACATTCAGACATTTTTCACGTTCTAAAAACCCCATTTTTTGTTATATTGTTTGCATGATTTTGACTGAAAATTTTGTGGTAAAATTAATGTAATGAAGGTTGGAGATGCAAACAAGGATCATGCATGTTGGGAAAGGCCAGAAGACATGGATACCCAAAGAACAGTGTTGAAGATTGACAGAAATCACCCTGGAACTGATGTTGCTGCTGAAACTGCTGCTGCTCTTGCATCTGCATCTTTGGTTTTCAGGAAATCTGATCCTAATTACTCCAAGATTCTCCTAAAAAGAGCCATTAAAGTAACCAAATTCTTCCATTTCATCTTACTTTCTTTCTAGAATACAAATTTTAAAGACACCATAAATGCTATTTTTGGAAGGATGTTTCCAGCTATGCCCGGACTAAGTCGCCCTTGATAAATTCAGTGGTCACAATTGTTGTGTATGCCTGGAATTTAACATTTAACCTGGGCAGATAGGATATTTGACCACATCCATCATGACCTAAACCACTTAGCCACAACCCTTGTGGTTGAAACCATAAATGTTTTAACTGTCCTAAAGTACTAATTTAGATGACTTATGTTTATAAAATCAAACACTTGTTTCTCTTGGATGTCTTTTTAAACTTTTTATGACACTTTTGAAACAAATAGTTCTGTTAACCCCTAAAAAGTATTTGTTTCAAGGGTGTTATAAAGTAAGTTTGTTAAAAAGTCTAAAGTGTACTTGTAAACTTATTACAATGCTTTTAGTTACAAACACAACATTTTTAGATATGACACACAAATAATTAGTATTTTAAAGTTGTCTACTAGGACACTTAAACACTATTGGCGTCCTATAAACGCGATTTTGCTTATCTTTTATCATGTTACAACAGGTGTTTGCATTTGCTGATAAGTTCAGAGGCTCATACAGTGATGGGCTGAAGAGTTATGTATGCCCTTTTTATTGCTCTTACTCAGGATATCAGGTATCTTCCATTCAAGAAAACTTATGGGTATTTTTGTATGTCAAAAAGGGTTGTCAAATGTGAAATAATTTTGGTGTTTGAAGGATGAGTTGCTGTGGGGGGCAGCATGGTTGCAGAAAGCTACAAGAAGTCCAGCTTATTTGAACTACATTCAAGCAAATGGTATTGCACTTGGGGCTGATGAAAGTGACAATACTTTTGGTTGGGATAACAAGCATGCTGGTGCCAAGATTCTTCTATCTAAAGTAATGCCATTTTGGCTTCCCATTTAATTGGAATCTTTTTGTCTCTTGATTTTTAACATACAAAATGTGAGATGTTAATTTTTATTTGGGTTTTTTTATAAATATTTTGGCAGGCATTTCTCGTTCAAAAGGTCCAATCTCTCCATGATTATAAGGGTCATGCAGATGGCTTCATTTGCTCAATTATTCCAGGAGCCCCTTTTTCTCAAACACAGTACACCCCTGGTAACACTTTGCCTGATTTCTTTGTGATTGCAAGATTGTTACTGCTCACACGTTAAAAAAAATGTCTAAATGTCTTAATAGTCTGGTTTGTTTATACCTTTTCGTCTGTGGTTGGTGGAAATTTCTATTTTGTTTCTTATAATTTTAAAATTACAAATTTTATCCCTATGATTTACAATTTATTGTTGTATTCGACTCTTTTACTCCAATTTTCTTTATAAACATAATAAATCTAAAACTAAAAGCTAAAAACTTAGAAAATGATACAAAAAGGATTCGAACCCAAACCAACTGTACACAATAAAATGATATGATGACATTTTCACTCCGTCTATAATATACCAAGACGGAGGAACGAATACATGGCATGGGAAATTCATACGCTCCACAGACGGAGCAAAAAGCAGAGTCGTGGTCAGAAGACGCCGACCTATTCTATTAGAGACAACCGGGAGAAGCTCATCCGAAACTAGAGCTAGAAAGACTTGTTTCGTACATGTTCTTAATTTCCTCATGAAGGGGATTTCTCATATTTAGAATCTTTCTACGTGGTGCTCCATTTACTATTCTTTCGTACTTTCTTCTTTTTGCCACGCGATAGGTCAGCAATGCGTGAGCGAAGATTCTAGTAGAGTAGGTTCGCCCCTAGTTGGAGATAGCTCTAAGCTAGCTTATTAGTGGGTCTGCCCCTAGTTGAGCATAGTTGAAGATAGCTCTAAGCTAGCTTATTAGTGGGTCTGGCCCTAGTTGGAGATGCTCAGCTTGGAACATCTCCGACGGGTATATTATATTTTCTTCTAAATTTAGAGATTTTCTAGTCCTTTTTAAATTAGCATAGCTGTTACAACTAGACATATATAGAACTGATTTGTCGTTACTTGCATACAGGAGGACTTTTGTTCAGGATGGAAGACAGTAACATGCAATACGTAACTTCTGCCTCATTCTTATTGCTAACTTACGCCAAATACCTAACCAAATCTCACAAGGTTGTCAACTGCGGTGGCGCAATTATCACCCCACGCCGGCTGCGAACCATCGCCAAGAAACAGATCGACTACCTACTCGGGGATAATCCATTAAAGCTATCATACATGGTCGGATATGGTCCAAGGTACCCGCGGCGGATCCACCACCGAGCCTCATCTCTGCCATCCCTATCCGCCCATCCCGGAAAAATCAATTGTGGATCCGGATTCACCTTCATGCATTCAGAGAACCCAAACCCGAACATACTGATTGGGGCGGTGGTGGGTGGACCAAATGGACACGATCGTTATTCCGATGAACGATCGGATTATTCACAGACGGAACCGGCGACGTATACAAATGCACCGCTTGTTGGGGCACTGGCGTATTTGGCGCATTCATCTGGACAGATTTACACGGATAATTTGGATTGAAAGGAATTAGGGTTTGTGCTTTTTGATTTTGGAAATTGGGGAAGAAACGGCTTTCAAGTATGTATAATGGTTTTTAGGGAATTCTATTGAATGTGGGTTCATTCAAGAAAATTAAACACCTAATGGCTAATGGTATCAGATGATATTCGATAATTGTTTATCCACAAAAGTAACATGTTTCATGATATTTGTCGATTTGCATTATATCTACAATTTGAACATTCATAATCATAAAATTGTTATAAGACTTCTTAATAATCACAAAATTATCACTATACAACTTTAGATCATTACATCATTAACTTATAAAGTCGATCAATAAATATAAATTGATTTTATAGGTTTTACAAAAAACCCTTGATCTCACGTGAATCCAACCCTCGACTGAAATATAATTAATTGAAACAATGGTAAAATAAATAAATAAAAGTAAAAATACCATAAGACCCTTGAATTTAACACATTAAATAGATGGTCATTTGCCTTAAGGACCAAATTTAGAAAGGATACAAATGTGGAGGTTTCTTATATAATAATTGAAGTTAAGAGATTAAAACCATAATTTTTGGTATATCTTAGAGACCAAATCCGTAATTTACCTTTTTTATATTATTATTCTCACTAATTATATTATTTTTGTTATGTTTATTTAATTATAAGATTTTTTGTTCTTGTCCTAATCAATTGAAAAAGTAATTTATATCTGATAGACGTCTAACTGATAAGAATTTAATGATTGATGTTTAAAAAAAATAAACAAAAGGAATGTATTTGAATTTAAGGTTGGATATTAGTTTTATTAAATTTTCTTGGTATGTTTTTTTAATTTTATATTTTTTGTATAAATACAAAATAACTAAAAATATACATTAAATTAATTTATATTAATTATATAAACATCCATTACATTATTTCGGAAAATTACAATTAAAATGATAATTTTAATATTAAAATACATTTATTATATCTTGATATTAATAAAAACAAAAAATAATGAAAGGTGAGATGCTTATTTTTTAGCTCATGCTCAATTTTTAAATTTGATTAAATATGTCTTAATGTCCATACTCATGATTTAAAAGGGGTGAAATATATGCAAATTTTGATATTAAAACTATAAACTTTTATCTATTGGGCAAATTGCATGAAAAAGTAGCGTACTTTAACTTTCCTATTTTGGGTAACGTACTTTCAAAACTTTTATTTTGGTACCTAAGATTTAAAGTTTTAAACATTTAAGTATTCGGGTAACTGGTTGAAGTATTAACCGATTATCATATTGATGTGGCGAATGATGTGATATCCAACTCAGTATTATTTGCTGACGTGGTCAATAACGTGGATTTTTTAAAATCTAAAATTAGTCTTTTTTTTAGTCTAAAATTAGTCTTTTCGGGTTACTCGGGTACTTAAATGTTTAAAACTTTACATCTTAGGTACCAAAATGGAAGTTTTGAAAGTACATTACCCAAAATAGGAATCAAGTTAAAGTACGTTACTTTTTCATGCAATTTGCCCTTATCTATTATAAGATTTAAAAAGTTCTATTTTGTAAACTACGTTATTTGTATAAACCGTACAAATCTCATTCAATCAATTATAATTTTTAATATTTTTGTAATTATTAGAGGTTAATTAATCATTTTATTATTAATATTATCATCTTCATTATATTGAATTTAAGGAAATACATGAAACAATTTCACTGAAACATAGAAGCAACCATATTATTAAAAGATTAATGTAAGAGGTTGTTTGTTTACCTCTTAATAGTTCTTTTAAAAGGCAGTCTCTGAATCATTAAAAGATGAATTTTGTTAAGCAAAAAAAAGGTCTGTCTCTTAATTGTTTTAAAATCCTCTGAATGATTTTGCATCTTGAGTCTCCTTTAACCATTTAGCATCCTAATTTCATTATAAACAATTATATTTTATTTTATACTATATCATAAAAGTCTCTTAATTATTCTATTTATTTAATTATTCAACAACTATCAAACAACCCCTAAATTATATTATTAAAAGATTGGATATAAAATAATTAAAAGAAAATAAAGTTGGATGTTGCGGATGGTTGGGGTTTGAGAAGCTGGTCAAAGGCTGCAAAATTCGTGTCAGATTCATCAAGAAAATAAGGATCCCCAGTCAAGTGCAACCACTAAGGACCGCCCCTCCATGCTCATTACTTCTTTATTTAAAAACATCATGTAATTATATATATATATATATATATATATTTTTTTTTTAAATATAATTTTATATTTATAATTACATCGAATAAACCTTGTGAACTGGCTCTACTGACAATAAGTTTTAGATCTTTAGGTTTAGGGGCTGTTTGGCAGTTGTTGAATGATTTAGTGCAGAATAGTTAAGTGGTCAGAATGRTTAAGAGAGTCATAATGGTTAAGTGCTGAATGAAATAATGTTGTTTGGTAACTGTTCTCTGAATGAGAGTAAATTACCATTTTAACCCTTTGTGCATAAACCCATAATTTCAACATACAATGTGCATAAACCCATGAAATTGAAGTGCACATACAGCAGGCTTGTGAATCAATAACAATGGGGTATAACCAGGCTTGATAATCAATAACAATGGGTATAAGTTTCCTGAAATTTATGTTTGTTTCCTGGTATTTCAAGATCTGCTGTTTCAAGATACAGTATAACAATGGGCAGAATAATACCTGAAGCGAGGAAAAGGATGGAGGCGACTGGAGACGAGCGACGACTGGAGACGAGCGGCGACGTGGAGCGGCGACGTGCAGCGGTGACGAGAGGCGGCGACTTGCGGCGGCGACGAGCGGCGACGTGCAACGGTGACGAGAGGCGGCGACTAGAGGCCACGGCGACAGACGGAGACGACAGACGGCCTTGGAAGAAGCTGACGTGAGACTGCTGGAAGAAGAAGACCGACCGACGATCGTAGGGTGGGGGTGGCGATTTGCAGACCGGCGACGAGAGGGTGGGGGGAGGGGCTTTGAAGACCGGCGACGAGAGGAATGAGATGGTGGGGGGAGGAGCTGTGAGCGACGTGTAAGGAAGGAGAGGGTAAAATTGGAAAAAGAACGATCTGAATGGTTGAGTGAACCCTTGGATGCAAAATGGTTAAGAGGGTGTTGTAACCATTAAGAGGCTTGAATTTTTTTGCCAAACACTCATTATCTCTTACCGATTAAGAGGAACCATTAAGAGCCAAACAAACAGCCCCTTAGAGTTTCCGGTTCGAGTAAGGCCACTAGGATTTTTCTGTCTGTTTTTCAAGGCCTTTAGGATTAGTCAAGGTGCACACAAGTTGATTAAGACATACATGGTTAATAAAAGAAAATCAATATGAATAGATCAATACCCAATGCCTATAAACAATTCTTTAATCAAAATTCATGCTCAAATTGGTTTTATCAGATCCCGTCTGCTTCTGATATGAGATTAGGTAATTTAGTTAGTTGTACAAAATTGTTGTGTTTCAGCTACGCATTATGGATGTAAGGACAAATTGGAGTGTATGTGTTATGATTTTTTTTTGTGGATGTTAGTTTTTTTAATGCAAGTATCGATTCCCCCCCTTTGTATAACTAACAGTTTTTTTTTTGGCACCTGGTGAAATAATATCGGTATGTTGGTCAAGCGACCTAACAAGAAACAAGTTAAACGTGGAAGGAGTTAACAGCTTACCATAAGGAACTGTGGTATGTGTGGTCAAAAATGGTGCAAGAATCCAGATGAATACTATGACATTACAGTTAAATACTAGCTAGGAGATTAAATCAACTACGACGTTACAACTGGATGAAAGTAGTAGAGTCAGATGAATTCGCTGAGATGATGGTTTATCTTTCAAGACAAATACTTAAAGCTCTATTTCAAGGTGGAACGAGCCTTCGTAACTAAATAAACCAATTACTTCTATGACGATCGACTCAAATAGGAGCATTAAGATTTGATTAATATTTTCCACGATTATTGTTTTTACTTATTTTCATGGTAAAATCTAGAATCGTTCAATAATCAGAATCAAACTTCCGTTTATAAATCAACCTCCTGAATAGAAGATGATTGGATAACCAATCTTCGATCATATCCTAACTTTCGTCGGGGATAAAACGTAAAATCGATCATCCGATAACCGAAGGTTAAACCTGAATGGTCAAATTCTTAATAGAATTCATTCAACACCACAAAACACAACCTTATAACTAAAAGAGACTTCTTTTCACAACTAATTATGTAATTGTAAGCAAAATAATAAAATGAAATATAACCACTGGACTAATATGATATGAACATTAACATTAAAATAACACTGTCTACATAAAACACAGAGTAATCATACATAAAATTCTCATTACTTTTTTTTTGAAGACATACCAGATTATACGAGAAAGCAAACACCGTTTTATAATATTCAACAACGAGCAAGTAAAAGGAAAAAGGAAAAACATATACGATACTCGACGTGATGATATTTGATAAACTTCAGAGTTTCAATGTTGAAGTCTTATAAAATACTGCCCAAATGTCCAGAAAATTATAACCCAAAGATTGAGAAATGTAAATACTGGAGAGAAAAAGAGCGCCTAATTCTAACAATATCTCGAATGATTTGGAATGCGAAAGCATGGGGATATAAACCCCCATTCCTTCATGTGAATT
The DNA here is from genome assembly GCF_001531365.2 of Cynara cardunculus var. scolymus. Lineage (NCBI taxonomy): Eukaryota > Viridiplantae > Streptophyta > Magnoliopsida > Asterales > Asteraceae > Cynara > Cynara cardunculus. Next base: position 12,826,916 of record NC_037536.1, on the reverse strand, counting down.
TCATAATATGTGATAGAAATACAAAAGGCTGATGTGAAATAGGATCAAAAATATGGATCAAGATTTGCAATTATGTTTGACAATATCTGTTATTGTGTTTGGAACTGTTTGTGCCAATTTCGTCACTAATAGAGCCCAAGCATAACTCATGCCGTTTAACTTCAATAATTGGCACCCTCAATGCCATTCCTTCTACAAATTGGCACTATTAGTGTCGTTTCTTCAACACATTTTTCTTCTTTTATTTTATATTGTAGTTTTTTCATCTCTCGGCTCCTAAAAAGAAATGAGTTTTTATTTTCTAAAATGCTTCAATAGTTTTGCTATCTTGTTTTTCTAAAATAGAGAATAAGGGAGCAGACTCTAACTATAGAGAATTCTCTAAAACCTGATGGTATGAGATATAAATGATTTTTTTTAATTTCAATAATGAGATTGAGTTATTATTTTTCTATACAAACTTTAAAAAAAAGTGTATTGGGATGATAAACTAGAGAATATTATAGTAATATAATTTATGTTAAAAATTTTAAAATAGAAAATTTGTGTTTTAGTTCTCCATATTAGAAAAATTATAGAATAGCTGTTAGTACCCGAATATTGTTGTTCATCTGGTAGATATTCATGGTATTCGTGAACCTGTTTCTATATATCTACTTTATGGAAACAATATTATTTCAGGTGTCATTATTCCTACTTCTCCAGTTATAGGTTTAATTATACACTGGACGAAGGATGAAATGAATTTAAGTTAAAATTGTATAATTTAAACGAAACTAAAATTCAAAATGACAGATTATAGCTAAAAATATATGCAATTAAACAACCTAACAAATATGAGTTAGTGTCATTTGCCCCAATAACCCTTTTAGCTTTATGTAGTCATTTTGAATTTACATCTTCATGGTCAGAATGATTTTGCCAGCATCTAGATTTAGACGCACATAATATGAGATTTAAACGAATGTGTCACAACCCACGTGATTAAACGCTTACTGGGCTGTTTACTGTCAGGTAAGGCTTATTGGGTGTCACTTATCTTAACCGATGAATATTTTATGAACAAAGAATCTTAACTATTAAGAGGTATACCAAAGAACGAAAATCTTATCCCACTAGTGAGGAAGATGAATCTTACCATATCAATACTTATATGATACGATCATTAACAATAAATCTCTAACATTAAAATATTATCAAATAAAAAATAGAAAAATAATGAGTATAATTGATAAACACTTAAGAGGCACACTTTTTTTGTTAATTGTTTGGTTTGGCGTTGAATGATTAAGTGGTTTGGTGCAGAATGATAAAGTGATCAGAATGATTAAGGGGCTGTTTACTTGTGGTTTAATGAGCTTACCGGATAAACGGGCTTATTCGCACAGCCAAAATGATGTGTTTACTTTGGGCTTATTCGCACAAAAAGGGGCTTATTCGCACAGATCAAAAACAACACTTGTCCCCATTAAGCCCAAAAAAAGACCCGATTACCCTTGGACCTGAAACCCAGCGTATCTTCTTCCTCAACGATCGGCCGATTGTTGTTGGGTACCATCTGCTTGCTTCAAATCGATTGTTGATTTTGTGAATATTCATCTACATCGTCGCCCTCTTCTCCTCCAAAGAACCCTAATCGGCCCGATTGCTCTCTTCTTCTCCATGACAGTCGACGCTCTCTTCTTCTCCATTGACATATCGACTTCAGGTTCCATATCGATTTCATGAGTTTGTTCGATTTCATGTTTGTTGGATTTCTGTTTGCTCGATTTCTGTTTGCTTGCTTGTGTTCGATTTCATG
>NC_037536.1:12706891-12823945 GCF_001531365.2 Cynara cardunculus var. scolymus | reverse complement strand
AATTTATTTTTGGTTATTAATATAACATTTTATAAAAATAATAATTAAATATTTTGTTAGAATTCAATGATTATCTTAATTATATTTTATATTTTTATATTTAAAATGAAATGTTTATCCTGTATTTGATTATGTTTATCTGCAATTAGTTATACGAGTTCAGATATGAAACTTTAATAAGTTGTACTTACGTACAATTTACCTGTAATCTTGAGTTTTAAGTAATATAAATTAATAAACAATAATTTATCTATACTATATTATAAAGAATTTGACAAAAACTCTTAAAAACTATTTTTTATGCATGAAGTACTGTATATTGATGCATATTACTAAAATTCAAGATTATAAGTAAATTATGCATAAATATAACTTATTAAAAGTTCATTTTTGAATTCGTGTAATTAACTATGGATAAATATAATCAAATAGAGGATAAACATCTTATTTTAAAATATAAAAAATCTAAAATATAATTACGATAATTATCGAGATCTAACAAAATAATTAATTATTATCTTTATAAGAGAATTATATTATTAACCAAATATAAATTACTTCGTTATTGAACATAAATTAAATTATAATTAATAAAATTGAATTAAAAAATTATACAAGAAATAAGAATTTTAAATAGTTAATTTGATACTAATATCGATATACTTTTGTCAAATTTTTATGATATTTTCAAATTTATATTTTATTCGAAAATAAAAACATTATCGGTTTTTCAAAATCATATTATAACATCGATTGAGATAAAAAATAAAACGAAATACTAAAATCAAGATGTATCTTACTGCATTACACGAATATCATTTTAATACATAAAAAATGATTTTTAAGAATTTTTAATAACATAATATAGATACTGGGAGTGAGAGGTCAGATGGCGTAGAATCTTAAAAACTTCCAAAAAATATCTTTTATTATTTTTTCATTATTATATTAATTTCATATGGAAATAGCCTTTTTTTCTGTGGCTTTCGACTAACCATTTTCATTATCCTCTCTAGATAATCTCTTCCTCACCATTTTCATTTTAATCCAACCTCTTCATATAAACCCTAGTTTTATCTTTACTATCACAACACCAATCCACCATCATCAACCTTTTGCTTCGTTCATATCGATTCAATTTTCACTCTGTTTTCAATTTTGATTCTTGATTGCTGCTTTTCATGCCTGACTCGATTCAATGAGACTTCTCTCAAGTCCCGATGCTTCTCGTTAGCCATGGCTTCTGCTCCATTTTTGTCAGGTACTTATCTATTACTTTCAGTTTTACTGCTACTGGATTTTAATTGCGTTTGCGGTTTGCTCGATTGAATTTTGATTGTGAATCTTGACAGTGTCTGTGGAATGTGTGAATTTGTCTAAGTATTCTAAAGGCGATGGAAGTGGAAGATATGATTGTAGTCCAATTTCGTGTGCTTGGAAGGCTCCAAGGGCGTTGACTGGTTTACTAGCTAGTACTGCTCATTCCTCGCCCTTGAATCATGGACAGAGTGAAAGAAAGATTCGTCGTGTCAATGTAATTATGTAACACTCACTTTTTCTATACATGAAATTCTTGTTTTTTTAACCTTTCTGTTAACAGATTATATGTATTGTGGTGTATATTTTGATGCTAATTCTCGTCTTACCTTTGCTAATAATAACGTGACTTTGCAGTGCGTTTCATGTCAATTTGGTAGAAAGTTGTCTTTTGATTACAACTTAGCTGTGAAACAGTTATTTGTTAAATAATAATGTTATTCACATCAATGTTCTAGAGGCTAGATAGTTGTGCTTACAGCTCCTACTTGCTGCTAAACCTTTCCTTCTGGATATTGGGAATTTACTAGAATCGAAATCTTTTAGAACTGATTTCTTGAACATAAACTAGGGGTAATATGTTCTGCTTGTCTAAACCTTATTGCAATTATATATCCATGTAAAGAAAAATAAGAACTTTGTTGCAATCGGTCCATGTATATGCATGCTAAATCATGTGAGGAGCTCTTAACATTGTGTCAAGCATCTGGAGTTACAAACCACTTGCTTTTGTCCATCCAATACCCATAGAACGAATTACATTGTTGTCGAAGACATATATGTTGGTTTTTGGTTTCATAGTCTCTTTGAGTTATTGGAATACTTTAAATTGTTCAGGCTTTTAAATGGAAGGGATGTAACTGGCCTGTTTCTCTCATAATCACCCAAGTTGAAGAGCAGTTCAGGATCAAGTCCAAGACAGACATATTTGTTTCCTCTGATCTCATATATTGTAATCGCAAACTAGCTACAAGAAGGAAATCTGTTGATAACAAATAAGTTCTTACCAGTTCATCTACAAACATTGTCGAATGGTGAATTATTAGGAGATTTTTTGAAAGTAGAAGCTGAAGTGCATGGGATTAGTTCCTAGACGATCTAAACTGTTCCATCATCTCTATCTTTTCTTGGATGTATACACATCAACCAACTCCATACATTGATGGAAATCAACGGATTCAATCGTAATACCAAGTTAATGCAGTTGGTATGATTTGTAGTGTTCTCAGTTTTGGGGGTTTTGAGTCGGACGATAGGGTTTTAGTTTAACCGTCTGATCTTAGGAGGATGATTCAAAAGTTCCGGTGTTCCAATTGGCAATAAATACTTTCACAAAGAAAAGGTGTTTCTCTGTACTTTTCTGCGCATGATGGATCAGTTGGCATGCATTGGACATTAATGATTAACCATCAAAGTAAAGGGCATTCTGGCTTCACCTTGTCTATACAGGCATAACGGGTTCATGGAATTGGTATTCATATGACGTAAAATAAGGCAGGGGTGGTCCAACAGATCCATCTGTCATCAATTCAACAAGCAACAAAGGGAGGGGAGATGAATAGGAAATTTAAAGAGTAAAACAGAACGGGGAGAGACATAACATGCTTGATTGTTGTTCTACTTTTTATCTTTATCTTCAGTATCTATATTTGTACTGAATTATGTAGATTATTTTTACCAGGAAAGGAGAAGACAAGAGGAAACCATGAATGATGTTTGGTTAAAACGACGAGCAGTCCTGGAACAAAATCTTGAAATTATAATTTGCGTACAAGATTGTAATACTTACTACATCAGTGATATTGAAACTGAACGGAGTTTTTTTTATTTAATTTATAACCTGATCAAAAAAGGATGCATAAGTTGAGAATGCTAGTGTACGCATGTGAAAGATCTACTGCAAAGTTTAGGAGTGCTTCTTGTACAATATTTTGTATCATGACCCACAAAATAAATTGATGAGGGAATTAGTTAGACTTAGACTCAGTGAAGTTATATCTTTGTACTTGTTTAATGTGAGCTTGAGAAATTGTTCTTCGTCCTGATACTTTACTTTGCACTGATACTTAGGGCAATGCTTATTCATCTTATCTCACTTCCTTGTTGAAGTGTCATGTTATCACCCAACTTGTTTTGCACTGTCAGATAGCTGGTATTGAGGATTTATACATTTTATAAATGCAAGATCAAATTCCTTTCTTGTATTTTAATACTGATGGTGGTCTATCAACTTGATACTTACACCAGAGATGTGAAGCTGCTAGCATGGGGGCCTGGTTATCTTTTGCTTTGGATCACTTACCTCCACGAAGACTTGTAAGGTCAAGTTTGCCCGATCTTGTCTGTAGGAAATGGGTAGTGAGCTGTTCTTCATCTCTTCCTTCGGGATATGATGAAGTTTCTCCTGAAGATTTGTGGGAGGTATGTGGATTTGTTGCCAAGCTGTTGGTTCTTTTTATGAGAAAATATAGGAACAGTATACAAAATATATGTTGTAATTGCACCAGATAAATAACTTTTTACTTATTTAATTGTGTCCATGTGTATCTTAGGGACTGAAGCCTTTGTTTTTTTAGCAAAGAGAATAGATGCTTCCTTTGGCCTAAGGCAGTTATTTTAGCCTTGCCGAATGTATCGTATTAGTTACTGCATTCTTATATTCAAATATTTACTGAGCAGCAAACCTTGGAATAATCCGTGAAGTTACTCCTTTCTGACTTTTGAGTCATGAAAATAGCTTCTTTGCAAAATCACAAGGGTAAGGCTGCATACAAAGGCTTCCTTATGGAACCCTTGCAAAGCCAAGGAGCCAAGCCTTGGTGCACACAGGTTACCCTTTTGTAAATACTTTGGGGGGCATGGACTATTCCACGCTTCATATCTATCACCTACTCCTAGTTGTCTCTCATCATCATAATTTGTAACAACATATGATCAAAGCCTTTTTTTTTTAAGTTTTAACTTTGGAAATCTAGATTGTAAAGTGTAGCAATTAAATTGGACACATGGAAATGAGGACGTATCAACCGTCTAATCTACTACTTCTATACTTTGATTCTCATAAGAGGTTATTAGTCAGTCTATTAATTTCAGTACAATCATAATAATTCTTACCACTCTACTGAAGCAAAACAATGATACCCTGCTGGAAGTATTTTGCTTGACCAGGTAGCATTTATTTTCAATATGACAGTTAATTAATCTGCAATCAGGTTACATATGTTCATAGGGCTAAGAAATAGTGCGTATTATTAGGATAAATGTAACAATCAAAGAATCTTCAAACTAAAAGTTTTCTTTTGACTCCGAAACAATTTGTTGCTTTAGCTTCACTGCTTCACCTTAACCTTCAAAACGAATATTGCTAAACACCCCCTGTCATCTCAAACCTTGTTGTCTTTGGAAATACATTTAGATGCCATAGGATAAGATGTGTAATACTGTAAGCAGCACCATAGATAAAGATTACGTTATGATTTTGAGCAGTTAAATAGGGGTTATTAATCCCCTGTTGTTTTGATTACCACAGGATCTTAAGCCTGCTATTGCATACCTTACATCCGATGAGTTAATATTAGTTCGCGGTGCTCTAAATGTAAGTTTTCACAGTCCTAATGTATGATTATTGTTTATTAATGGAGTGATATCATTTTAAATCATTGTACTAGACATTTCATTTTGAGGCAAACAATGTACTTGATGAAAATTAAAAAAATTAAAAACTACTTCTAGCAAAAACCACTCTGTTGGCAGGAGATAGTGAACAAAAAAAAATCTGGTATGTCTTCTGTTCAGTGGTTTCTGCCAACTGGTGTGCTTTTTTTTATTTTACATTTGCATGTATGTTGGTTGTTTAGAAGCAAATTGCCAAGCAAAAGAAACATGTTAACTACTCTTTATTAATGTTATTACCCTTCTTGCTGCATTTCAGATTGTTTTTGTGCTGTTTTCTTTTTATCTATCCATATATGAAGCAAACATCTGAATCGAGATTTGATGGTATATGTCTGATGTCTTTGGAAGGTCATATAATACCATGAAAAATTGATACAAATACTTGACTGCTACTTATTATCGGCAATAAGTTTGATGTGCTAATCATAGAGCTTTTGAAGATAAGGTGCTTTAATCCTAATTTCTGTTGATGATGGTTAATTTTTTTTGTAGCTGGCCTTTGAGGCACATGATGGGCAAAAACGACGAAGTGGAGAACCGTTTATCATTCATCCTGTTGAAGTTGCAAGAATTCTGGGGGAACTTGTGAGTTGCACAATATTATGAATGGTTCTTATGGAAATAACTATTTAGATATCCCATCAGCAATTATTGGGGACATTTCTAAGTATATTGAATTTCTATGCTTCATTTACTTCTGGATAATGGTGTAATTGAGATAACTTAGCTGACCAGTAGCCATTTTAAAGGAATTGGACTGGGAGTCGATTGCTGCTGGTTTATTACATGACACAGTTGAAGATACAAACCTTGTTACTTTTGAAAAAATAGAGAAGGAATTTGGTGCAACTGTCCGTCACATTGTTGAAGGAGAAACTAAGGTGTTCTATCTTGCATATAGTACATTTTTGCAGTTGTCATCTCATTTTTTGTTGCTAGATATTGCATGTGTCAAACTTGATTCCTGTCTCTGGTTCAGGTGTCAAAACTGGGAAAGCTGAAGTATAAAAATGAAAGTCACTCGGTACAAGACGTGAAAGCACATGATCTTCGACAAATGTTTCTAGCCATGACTGAGGAGGTAACATATTCATTGATTAGTGATTATCCAAGTTCTTAATTATGTCAACTTTCACCGAATATGTTGCTTTTTTCAGGTCAGGGTGATAATTGTTAAATTAGCGGACAGATTACATAATATGCGGACTCTTTCACATATGCCTTCACATAAGCAGGTGGAGTCGAAATTCGATCGAACATCTGCCAAGCTGTATTTTTCAAGGTCTCATTGTTTTTATAGTTTTTGACCATGTACAGTCCAGCATTGCGATGGAGACGCTGCAGGTTTTTGCTCCTCTTGCAAAGCTCCTGGGGATGTACCAAATTAAGGTAGACGGAGTCACATAGATACTATAAAGGAGTCTTTTTTTTGGTATAGCTTTTTACTTCACATGTAATTACTTGATCTTTTCTGTCTATAGACCTAACTCCAGCAAAAACTAAATTCATTTCATTTTTCGTCAAAGATCCACTATTGGTATGTTTGTGGTTAGGAATATTTATGGTTCAAAAGCAATCTTGAAGAAGAATGAAATCAAGTTCATCAATAAGGGTAGCATCTTTGTGGTGTTGATCTACTGCATTACACTATAAATAGGCCATTAATGGCTTGTAAAAGTATTACAAACTAGTTTCATTTCATTTTGCTCATTGGCCTGGGTTTTTCTTATGCATGCCTAGTATGTCTTCATGCATAATATTTTTGCTGGAATATGAAGGTTCAGTACTGTATTTTTTTCTCAGAGACCAACAACAGTTTTTTGTACCTGGCTTGCTGTGTCTGTTTATTGGTCTGATTTCTTTTTTGTGCTTTCATGGTTTCTGTACCACTGATCCTTTTATATATGTGCATACCCTTCTCAGTAGGAACAATGTTTTCTTTGCAGTCTGAGCTTGAGAATTTGTCCTTCATGTACACAAATCCTCAAGATTATGCTAAAGTCAAGAGACGAGTTGCAGAACTCTGTAAAGAACAGGAGAAAGAAATTGAAGAGGTACTTTACTCCTAAGGGTTTAAACGTCATCGTCTATAGGAAAATTACATGTTAATGTCTTCTAATCATTCATTTATTTCACCATTTCTTTATTTTGGCTTTTCTTTTTCTTCCTCTCTTAGGCAAATAAAATTTTGATCAAGAAAATTCAAGATGATCAGTTCTTAGACCTTATGACTGTGAAGACTGAAGTGCTTTCTGTCTATAAGGAACCTTACAGGTTGACTGTTTGAAGCATTTGTATCCGTCTGTCTTATTATTTGATTATATTGACTATTTGAAGCATTTGTATATTTCTGCAATGATCCCCCTTTTTAGTTGTAAACGTATATTTTTCAATTAGTTCATTTTCTTTCTGAAGCTTTCAACTGCATCTTGTTGATTTTGAAGTCTTATACTTGCAGCATTCATAAATCTGTGCTCAAATCCGGAGGTTCAATTAATGAAGTTAATCAAATTGCACAGGTAGATAATCAGTGGCTGACAAGTGGTTTATCTAGAAACCTTGAGTTAATTCTAATTATTTTTTCCTGACATGCTTCTATGCATTTCGATTGACAGCTGAGGATTATTGTTAAACCCAAGCTTTGTGTGGGTGTAGGGCCTTTGTGTAACGCACAGCAGGTAAAGTTTATATTTGTCGAATATTTGTTGCAGCGTTTAGAGAAACTTAACTCAGACATTCATACTGGTTGTGCTACAGCCACATGCCTTGCCTCATAAACGTTATTTTCATGCAGATATGCTACCATGTTCTTGGGCTGGTACATGGGATCTGGACGCCTATACCTCGAGCAGTGTGTATCTTGGCCATTTGTCTTTCGTTTGAGTTGATATTGAGCTCCTCTTATTAATGATGGAAATGATGAAGAGTTGTACAACTTTTTTGCAGATGAAAGACTACATTGCAACCTCAAAACCCAATGGGTATCAGAGCCTTCATACTACTGTGATTCCATTTCTTTATGAGAGCATGTTTCGTCTAGAAGTTCAGGTAGATTCCTCATGAAACTCTTTTCTGCCACTTTGGTTTCTTTTGTTGTTAACCATCAAAGTTATTTTTACCTTGCCTTCAGTAGATAATGTTGTAATATTTGAAATTTAGAGGACTAGAGAAGTTGATATTGCTAATCAACTGATATGTGTCGTTAAGGGGTTATTTGGTTGGTTTTTCATCAAGTTCTGTATGGATAAAGCTGTCTGTGTGGATTAATTTGTCGTTATAGATTCGGAATGTTTTTGGTTGGGAGGGTTAGGTTCGGAAAAAACTTGGCTTTCTGCATAAAGCTCCCCCTAGAAGCTTAAAGAATAAGCTACTTTCTATATCATTAAGTTACTACCAAACAATCATGTATAGCTGACCAATAAGCTGCGAGTCCTATTAAGCCCGTTGAGCTGCTAACAAACAGGCCCTAACTTAAACAAGGACTGTTAAATAGGCCAAAATATAACAAGAAACGTGGAGAGAAAGCGACAGACTCTGTAAAAAGCCTAAATGTACTGAACTACATAACACCTTAGAGCATCTCCAATGGAGGTTCTTATAAGAACCTACTTTTTGTACTTTTTCTTGCCAAATCATTTCCAACTCACCAAATTAATAACCTCCATAAACTCCACAACAGTAGTTCTTATAAGAACCCATTTTATGGGTCCCATGTATAATATAAGTTAAATAAATATATACATGTTAATTATTATATTGGATATAAAAGTAAGTCATGAAAATATATGAAAAATTAGCAAATTGTCACTTCACACTAATTTCAAGGTAAGAACTAAGGTTCTTGCACAAGAACTCAAAGAGGGTGAGGTTCTTATAAGAACTTGTTGGAGTCCCGCAACGGCTAGATTTGGACCATTCCTCCTACATATATGTTGGAACCTCCCCATTCTCCTCGAAGGCTCTTTTGGAGAGTGATATGGGGGTTCCACATATTTTCACATAATATAAGAGCCAAAGTCAGGCCCTTTAGGTACCCGATGGGACAATGTGTCCTTCTAGCCTCCATCAGAGGGGCGTGTTGGAGTCCCACATCGGCTAGACTAGGACCATTTCTCCTACATATATATTGGAACCTTCCTTTCTCCTCAAGGGCTATTTTGGAGAGTGATATGGGGGTTCCACATATTTTAACCAAACTCTCTACAATGTTGGTTCTTGTAAGAAGCTACACTTTTTGCTTATGAGAACCTTGCATTGGAGATGCTCTTATGCTGAAAACCAGGAACATATCAGGAGCCATATCAGCCACTAAAGCTTCAGATTGTGACACTTAACAGAAATAGACCAACAGTTAGAATTAATAGTATTCTAACAGATTAGTTTCATTTTTCCTCGAGCACTTGGGACAACCAATGCTTACATACCATCATATTATGATTTGCAGATTCGAACTGAAGAGATGAACTTGATAGCAGAACGAGGTATTGCTGCTCATTACAGTGGAAAAGTCGTTGTTAATGGCTTAGTCAGACATACAATAGCTAACGACAGAAACTTGAGAGGGAAAACAGTCTGCCTTAACAACGCAAATGTGGCCCTCAGGGTATGGTATATGTTACTCTTCATCATGATAGTAAATTGCTCATTTCAACTGATCTTCTAGATAGAAGTTCTTCATCTTTCTGACCCCATTGGTAGTTATATGGTTGCTTTCTTTCTTTAGATTGGCTGGCTCAACGCAATTAGAGAATGGCAAGAGGAGTTTGTTGGAAACATGAGCTCTAGAGAGTTTGTAGATACAATCACCAAGGATCTTCTAGGTAGTCGCGTCTTTGTATTTACGCCAAGGGGAGAGGTAAAATGACGAAGTCTGTGTATACATGGCATACCATTTTGTATGTCCCTAAATTGTTTTTTGTTTCCTATTAAGATTATTCTTTACATGTTACAGATTAAAAATTTGCCAAAAGGAGCAACTGTCATCGACTATGCTTATATGATACACACTGATATTGGAAACAGTATGGTGGCTGCAAAGGCAAGTCCTTTCTGGTTGATGAGTGTTTTCTTTCTGGAGGATCTAAAGTCTAATGGTATTCTCTGTCTTTTTTAGGTCAATGGCAATATTGTTCCTCCCTTGCATGTGCTTGCAAACGCTGAAGTTGTGGAGATAGTGACATATAATGTTAGTTGATCTCTTATCTAAACAGTCATCCTCTACTAGTTGAGAACAACTAACTTGCGTTTTGTTTCTTAAGATTCTTATAAAGATAGTCCCTAAATTCCATGTAAATGGATTCCATGGATATATACAAGCTGCAATAACGGAAATTGTGTGTATCGGGTCTTCATCAACATTTGAGTGACTCGATGCTAACAAATCAGAAGTTTATTTTTTCTATTATAATATGGAAATTGAAGTCGTACATCTGTCATTCTGGGAAGAGGGTCTCAGTATTGTCGTTTAGATGGTCAATTGTTTTTCGCTGCCTAATACGTTTCTTGACCACCAGGCTCTCTCAAGCAAATCTGCTTTCCAGAGGCACAAGCAATGGCTGCAACATGCAAAAACACGTAGTGCCAGACACAAGATTCTGAAAGTAGGTTACCTTGAATTTTGATAATTGAATGTTTCTGACCCGCAATCTCATATAACTTATATGAACTGGCTTGCTGCTTTCTTCAGTTCTTGAAGGAGCAAGCTGCCCAATCTGCATCTCAATTAACACTTGATTCAGTCAACGAGTTTCTTGCTGATTCTGGAGATGATAGTGAAGTTGAAGAGGTAGCAGACTACTCTAAAGGGACCCGTCATACGTGGGAGAAGATTCTCATGAATGTCATGGAAATGTCATCTATGAAGATGATCAGTGAAGATCTTTTTCAGTTCAAGAACGGTAGTATTAAGGTTCCCAAGGTTAATGGAAAACACAACAAGCATTTGCAGCATGTGAATTTGAAGGCCAAGGGAGATGCATTATCTCATGGTAATGGTGTTGCTAAGATGGTTCTTGCCGACGTTCCAATGTATAAAGAAGTGTTGCCCGGTCTTGAAAGCTGGCGTGATGGGAAGGTTGCATCCTGGAGCGATTTTGAAGGACACTCCATCCAGTGGCTGTGCATTGTTTGTATAGATCGGAGAGGTACACTTTCCTTACCAAGAACTAGCAACTGCCATTATTCATTGCCCACTATGCAAACATTTGGCATAACAAATATTACTTAGATCCCAGCTTAATGAGCGTAATGGGACTCAGCTTGTCAGCTATACGTGACTGTTTGGTAGTGGCTTAATGATATAGAAAATGGCTTATTCAGTAAAGGTTCTAGGGGGAGCTTTATGCAGAAAGCCAAGTTTTTTTCCAAACCTGCCTCTTCCAATTAAAAAACATGCTTATTCCATCTATGAATGCAAAAACCTTCACAATCTATATAGACAAATTGATCCGCACAGACAACTTTATTCATACACGACTTAATGGAAAACCAACCAAACATCCCCTTAGCCGAACCCAACCAAACCAAACGAGCCCAGTATATACCACCCGGAGGTGGGATTTGGGGAGGTTAAGATGTATGTAGACCTGTCCTCTACTCTAAAGAGTAGAGTGACTGATTCGGTGAAGACCCCTGGCTAGTGGGTTAAGTTGTTTTGTCCGGATAACTTTTGTCTGTCTGAGGGACGTGAGACTGATGGGTTTGAGAGAGGGAAAGAGAGGTTTTTTTTTTCTTTGGGTGTTTATGCAATTAATTTGTTTGGAGGCTGCTTAATGGGACAAGTGAGGGGGCTTGTTATTCCATATAGCCATTTTGGCTTAATGTCTTAACAGTTAAGCTGTAAAGAACCACTTGTGTAGTTCTGTATGCTGAGCGAATAAGCTGTCTAGACCGTTAAGCTCCTTAAGCTGTAAATAAACAGCCCCTCTGGATTCTCATACTGCTTAGCCAATCTATCAATTATGATGTAGTGATATATTTAATCAACGCAATATGCTGCTTTAACTTCAAATATTTTTGGGGAATATTGATCATGCATTGAGCATATTAGAAGGGCTTTTTTTTACTATTATTCCTAACTACCTACATTCACTGCTAATTCACAGGCATGCTTGCTGATATCTCAAAGGTGTTGGCAGATGTTGGTGTCACAATATGTTCATGTGCGGTGAGTGACCGACCTCCACATTTCTGCTGAATGCACATTGTGTCTCCTTCAATCTTTATGTACTCCCTAATAAGTTCCCACCGTAAAAAAACACACAGTTCTAGAAATATGTAAATAATTTAGGTTTTAAATAAAGTAAGAGCATCTTTAACAGATTCTTAGGACCTTTCTCTAAAACAGAGAACCAAAAGTTAAAATTTCAAAAAGAAAACTACATTCAACTCCAACAAATTCTCTAATTTTAGAGATTTCAACATTAATTATATGATTAAAATATTCTATAATCTTATCATCCCAATATAGTTTTAAAAAAAGCTTCATATAACAAGAGCATCTTCAACAAATTCTGTAAAATAGAGAAAATATAGTTTTTGTTCTCTATATTGCTTCAATAGATTCCCTATCTTGTTCTTTAAAATAGAGAAACCTAGACGAAAACTCTATTATAGAGAATTCTCTAAAGCACACTTGTGAGGAGAGAGAAATGTTATTTTAATATTTCCCACCAATGAGATTGATTTATTAGTTTTTCATATGAAGGTTTTCTTAATTATTAGTTGGGATGATAAAATTATAGAATATGTTAATAGTATGGTTGATGTTGAAATTCTCTAAAATAGAGAATCCGTTGGAGTGGAATGTAATTTTTATAGAGATTTGGATTTTTTATTTTAGAGAATCTGTTGGAGATGCTCTGATAATAATAATAACAATTCAATCTTATTGGAATGAATGAATAAAAAATCATTTATCCCCTTAAATTTGGAGATTTTCCTATTTTAAAGAACAATTTAGAGAATCTGTTGGAGCAAAATAGAGAAGAAATCTTGGTTTTCTTTATTTTAGAGAATCTGTTGGAGATGTACTACGTGACAATTATACTATTACTAACAGAGGGAGTAATGGATTTCTCCATCTCATAATCAAAGGGTACTATTGGAAAGTAGGCACATGTTTTTAAAAATGGACATTTCTTTTGGGACGGATGGAGTAATTTTTTGTTATGTTATGCTTGATATTTATACTTGTGTGACAATTAAACAGGCTGAAATCGATAGAGGAAAAGGAATGGCTGTCATTCTCTTCCACGTCGAAGCAAGCTTGGACAACATGGTAATTTGTGTCGTCTATTATTTCCAATCGGGTGAAAGTTGTTTTTGGAGGCTTACATCTTTGTGGTGGTCCAGGTTAGCGGGTGTTCGCGTGTTGATTTGGTCCTTGGGGTCTTAGGATGGTCCACCGGGTGCAGCTTAACCGAAACTCAGCAAATACGAGAATGTTGATACGCGTTACCTGGTCAGGTAAGAAGTTTTGTCCATTTGGAATTCTACCAAGATTCTTTATTTGGTATATATAAATATCATTATATATATCTGTCCAACCATCAAATAAGTGAAGAAAAACTAGGAATTTGATGAAATCTGTAGAGAGAGGGGAGTGTATATAAAGGAAGAGACAAGGGGATGGCTGATTGGGAAGTATACATGTAAAAATACATGAAGTGATAATAAAGAAGTGAGTGATACACAAGTGGATGTCCATCCTTTGTCTTTTTATCTTTTTTTTTTTGGCATTGGTTACTTTGAATTTTATTTGTGGGGTTAACTCAACTGACAATAAGGTTTGGGTCTTTAGTCTTTAAGGATTCTTCTTAGAGGTTACTTGTTCAAGTTCTGCAATGCAAGACCACTTGGGATTTTGTGGCTGTTCTCGAGAGCCCTTAGTATTGGTAGAGGTGCATGCAAGCTGACGCTGACACCCTCGGTTAAAAGTAACACAAAATGAAGACAAAAATAGCAAATTGACATGAACATGATGTTGCGTCTATCGAAAGTAAAAAGATGGACTTAATATCAACCATCAAGTAACTATCTATTGCAAAATATAACCATCAAGTTTTCAAAAGAACCATGCTACTTGCCAACAAGTATTTTTCCATAACTCGATTCATGTGCAGTTACACATAAAAACGTGTAACCCTGTCGGTGGTTGAAAAGCTAACCGGGTAATTAATAAGCTAGATGATAAGCGTGTCATGATGAATAAAAACTAGCCGATAAGTTATATGATAATGTAAAATGATTTAAAAGGAGAATATAAGGTAACATAATGAGCATATTTGGCAAAACTAGAAAAAATCATTGGTCCAACGGTTTCTTGTAATCCAACCTTCTTGTAAGTCGAGAGTGTGATTTGTTTTATATGATATTATGTACTCAAAAAAACCAACCAGAAGTAACTTTTTAAAATATCAACTTTTATGAGTTATTGAGATTTTAGATACTTTTATGAATGCTCCGCTATCTTCGACATGGGCCCGGTGAAATTCATTCAATTCAGCGTACAACTAAATTAAAAAGTCAATAAAAGTATTGAATGATTTTTTATGCATTCAGTGTATGTTTAAACATTAATTAGTACAAGGACAGACCGCAAAAGCCAAGAATCTTATCGATATAATACTTACTAAGTGTAACTTATCTTAATGGATGAATATAATAAAAACCAAGAATCTTATCGAGGAACATACTCTTATATGGTATACAATTAACTGGTAAACAAAAGTTAAACAACAATCCATTTGATATTCGAGAATGTTACCTCGTAAGGTAATTAAGGGTAGTAATGGAAAATGTCATGTACCATAGGTTCGAATCCAAATGTTGTCAAAGCTGATCTTATGACCATGGAGGTTTTCCTACGATGATTATGACCATTCGTGGTTGTCCAAATGATTGGTCGATATATATAAATTGGTCTAGAAACCTACGATTATGAAATGATGTTCAAAACCACCCCAACCCGCCTCTTGTGGGACCAATGCATAGAAAATGATGGTTCAACCCCACTAGGTATAGTAGGTGAAGTACACAAATCCAACCAACGTAATGATTTTACCCTTTCAACACATCTCTGGAATGGAATCTTCCTACCAAGAAGGTTCCAATTTTTTGAAGGCATGTTGCAACCTACTTTTTTTGGACTACAAAATGATATATATATATATACATATATATATGTACATGTACATATATACATGTGTATGTGCATATATACATATATATTATATTATATACACAGAAGAGCGTGTAAAAAAGAGAATTATGATGAGAAACGTAAGAAGAAATCTAGACCATTAGTCATCTTCAATCTCAAACCCGCTCATGAATCGCGTTTGATATACAGATTGATTTGGTTCATCTCATACCGGTACATCTCATCTTAATGTGTATCTTAATGATGGAAATCATTTCTTACGTTTCTCACCTTAACTCTTCTAACCAAAACCGGGCCCTATATATATATATACACACACACATTACAAAGGTGGTTATGTAATATATTACTTTCATCTTCTAATAGAAACACTACAACAAAATTGATTTTATTGGATGCCTAAATTATACAAGCATCTTACGGAAAGATACTTTATAGCAATTAGAGTTTATAAGATAAAACCAAAAAACTTTATACCTAAACAACAGGTTTACATCACTTTTTGATGTTTTGACAATTTTTTTAAGACACTTTTAAAATATAATACCATATTAGTTATTTTATACAACAATATTTTAATAAACAAAATTATCCTAAAAATAGCTAAGATATAAACCTTTAATAACGTTCTTAAAATAACTATAAGTTTTGAAATTAAAAATTAGCATATTTAAATAATCTAGACCTCACATAAAAACAATTCTATTATAATAAAATATAAAATTCAATATAAACATCATAAACCAACTTAATCTTTCCATATCACAAATTACCTTCATTCATACAAACTAAAGGGAAGAACACACTTTTTTGTGCTTCACGTCCATGCAATCCATTAGGAAAGCTGACTACAAAGAAATCGAATCAAATGAATCCAACCCAACAAAAGACGACTATGCATATATATATATATATATATATAACACCATAAAAACAAACCCAAGAAAACTATATATCAAAATATGTGTGTGCACATACAACACGATACATACTTCTAAGCAGCTGATGGTGCACAGACGGCCGGTATTTTTGGGTCGGAAAGTGCCGACGGAAAAACCATCTGATCACTATTGTTGCTGCTTGCTGTCACATGACGATGACCACCTCCCAGATTATTAGGGTTCTTGTAATCTAAAGACTTATCATTGTAAATATCCCACCATTTCTTCACAAGCATCTTTATGTCTTCCCTCTGCATGTTCTCTTCTTTCCCAGTGTACCGCCATGGCTTCGATCCCGCTGCACAGTAATGAACAACCTTCACTTTCTCGAGATCCACGTTTTCTGGATGGCGCCACAGCATCGCAAGAACGAGATTGTAATCCAGAGGGATTGGTTTGTAAATATCCTTAAAATACATGTTTAGGAAATCCTGCAAACGCACAACCCGAGATTTGTTAGTTAAATCATCATTACCGGTGGCAAATTTGGCCTGGATCGTCGGTGTTACAACAAAATTGGGTTAATAAGACACCACCACCGCTACTAAATAAACGTTCTAATAGAATGCTTGATAAAACTTTAAATATTAATTTGAAGGTTTAAAAAATAAAACGTTAACAAGTTTTTTAGAACACTTTATTAAAGTACTTATTTTATAAGACACTTTTAAGAAAGTTTCCGATAGATAATTTTCTATAAGACACTTTTAAGAAAGTTTCCGATAGACGATTTTTTATAGGACAAAACGTAACCGTTAAAGGGTGTAGGGATGTGGCAGAGTATCATGTCTGTCTAGGGTTTGATCTTAAATGTACGATCACTGAGTTTATCAAAGTTGATTTCTTACAACTTACCGAGATTAGTTTAGACATAATCTAGAACACCCTTAAAAAAGCTAGTACGAGACTATTTTTGTAAAAGTGCCCTAACAACCTTACTAAGGGACCGTTTACCAAACGATTAACAAGGTAAGTGTTTACCGACAAAATTCAACATTATCACTTACTTACCGGATAAAATTTTAATCCATCAAAATGGTATCAAATACAACAATTTACCCGGTAAATGCTAACCAGGGTGAGAGTCATCACTATCACTTACCGAGTAAGACTCTCAATACTTGTCTTTGCTCTTACCGGGTAAACGTTTGATAAACGGTCCATAAGACACCCATAAAAAAGCTAGAATGACGCTACTTTTGTGAAAGTGTCCCAACAACCTTGTTAAGACACCCAAAACCGTTATTTCTATTTATTTGATACAATAAATTATATATCATGACGCTTATTTACGGTGAATACCTGTTCAGCAAAAGGGGTGGGAGGTGTGACCCTGAGGGTTTGTAGCAGATCATGATATATGGTGATATTGGGTTCAAATACAAACATGCCGGCGTTGAAAAAGAGAGATGGTTTTGAACCCATATCGGCCGGCCACCGGACCTTCTCCGGCGACTGCTGGCAATACCCAATCTGGTATTGTGGTGTATGGCTCCACGTCTTCTCGCAGAAACAGTCCATGACGGCGTAAAAATGGCCGTCCGGCAAGTTAAACAGATGGTCAATGTTATCGTACACTTGAATGTCTCCGTCTAAGTATATCATCTTACCGTACTCCACAAACTGCGATAAATTCAATCCACGTGTTACAACACGATGATGCCACGTATGAAATGGTATAGAGACACGTGGAACAAAGAAAGGCCACGTAATCAATTAAAAGAAAAATTAACAAAAACAGCCGTTTCAAAACGTAATAAGCAACATTTATGACATTTTTATTAATTTCCTTATTAAAATCATACCTCCCAGATTCGGAGCTTGGAGTAGTTGATGACGTAATAAGCCATGGCGAACTGCGTCTGACTTTCCGGTGGGTAAACCGGTTCAATTTCTTTAACGATGCATCCCTGAGACTCCAGGATACGGCGGTGCTCCTCCGGAACGTCGGGAAGAACCGCCACAACAAGAGGGTATATGGAGTTAACCTTCCTTAAACCCTTGGCCAATCCCACGACGCCTTTTATATAGTCGCCATTACCAGCCAAGAACGTAACGTAAGCTTTTTTCTTGGAGTTGGAAGGCCGATGGATGTTGACGGCGGCCGGAGCCATTGATTCTTAAAGCAAGTGAGGAATTGATCAAGAAACTCACAGGGACAGTGAATTGCAGGTGGTGGAGGATGGAGGTGGTTGTATGTATATATAGGTGGTGGAAGAAGGTGGTTAGATAGGTGGCAAATTAACTGAGGTTAAATCCTGTCATCGGTTAACACGTGGCAATAGTTGTGATCGGACGGTGAGGAGATGGTTAGCGAGAAACTTCTCGAGAAAGAGAGTATGTGGGAGAAGTAGTGAAATGTAGAGCTGTTTGGAAGAGGCTAGAAGAAGCGTGACTCTACTCCTTTCCTTTGTCAAACATGAAATAGACCCTTTCTATTTATAGCAATTACTGTTAGATATACGTATATATGTATATACACAGGTGGGGACTCGAACAAAAAAATCTTAAAACGTGACCATACTCTAATGATATGTGATAATACATGTTTATAGGATATGGTGTGCAAATGACTTGACCCTCGATCTATGTTGCACCAAAGGTCGTCTGTGGTTCCGATACAGTATTAAGTGAAGAACACCCTTATAACATGTGATAATACACATGATGAGACCTAATAGTGCGCAAGTGACTTGGCCTGCAACCTAGGTCATGCCAAAGGTCTTACGCGTCACCAAATGATCTTAGAGGTCTCATGGAGATAAGGAATTGTCATCGTTTTGGGTTGTGACGTGTTTGTTTAAGACACATAAAAACGTAGTGTTATCTTTTTCGAATTGAATACTGGTGTCGTCAAAGCCTCTTAAAGTCATGAAGGTTAGGTCCGTATCTTTACGGTCTAAAACTCTTAGATAATCAATTTCGTGTGTAATGCAACCTTACAACTTAGGTGGGTGTAACATTACCATCATGGCATCATGTTATGCGACAATGTTAGGTCTTTTTTGTTAAGATGGTACATATGTTTTTGTGTACTATTTAATTACAGACGGCTTTATTTTTGAAAAGAATATATATCAAATCGGATAAAATAAAAGTATTCATGGAAATTTTGTAGCCTGACTTTCATTGATTTCAAGATGTGAAACAGTTGGTTTTAAGGTGGTATATATTATCGTAAGCACAAAACTTTTAACTGATCAACCACCTAGCTAGTGTAATGCATGACGTATATCTGATTTGTCTCTCTTAAAGAGGAACAGTGTGAACCAATTCAAGGATATATATGATTGTCAGTTAAAAACTCTTTTGCACAAACTATATGGAAGTGATTACGTATGTACCTTGATAAATCTTTAGAAAAAATTAAAGCGAAATTGGATGAGGATTTAATCATATACACACACTATATCTTATGTCACATTTTTTTGAATTTATTTAGGTTTTGTTTGAAACACGCTTTTATTTTGAAACTCAATGTCCACAATGAAAATAAAAGAATGTTAGGGGTCGTTTACCAAATACTTACCCAGTAAGTATTTATCAATAAAATTTAACAATTTATCTGGTAAATGCTTACTGTGGTAAGAGTCGTCCTCCTCACTAACTGGGTAAGACTTTTGGTCTTTGTCTCGCTCTTTCCGGGGAAGATCCTTGGTCCTTGCCATATTATCCGGTGAGGTAACATGACTTGGTAAGCGCTTACTCGAGTAAGCATTTGGTAAACGGCCCCTTAGTCTTTATCCTTTCCTAAATAAACATCGATAATAAAAAAGACTAAGGGACCGTATGGTTCACGGAATTCGTAGAAATTTGATGGAATTGGAATGATAAATTTCTTTGACCAAATTCCAATTCTTTTGTTTGGTTCATATTTTGAAATGGATGGAACCATTCCTTAACATAATGGAAGAAATTGAATTCCATCAACACCTACAACGACCATGCTATTACTGTTTGTGATGCCCCACCCCTAACCCCCCACTACCACCACCACACCACTACTGTCACCACCACCCACCCTACCCCACCACTAACCATCATGCCATTACTGTTGTTATCACACCCACCCACCCCGGGCCCCGGTCACTCATTGCACATCCCTGCTACGACCATGCTACTACCGTTACTATCACGCCCCTAACCTAACCCCCACCACCACACCATTATTATCGCTATCACAGCTGCCATTCACCCCCACTCCACCACTAACCATCATGCCACTATTGTCGCCGTTATACCCATCCACTCCTAGCCACCCGACCACCATCCCACCACTGTCATCGTCATAACTGCCACCCATCCCCACTACCCCACCCCTGCCCCTAACCTAACCCCCACCCCTCACCATTATTGTCGCTTTCACAACCGCCACTCACTCGCAACCCACCCGACCCTAACCATAACCCACCACTAAATACCATGCCACTATTGTTGTCATTATACCCACGCACTCCCAGGCCCCAACCACCCGACCACTATCATCGTCACATTTACCACCCCGCCACCTACCCCACCCCCACCTTACTCCAACCTACCACTAACCACCATCCTACCACTATAGTCTTCACCTGCCACCCACTGGCCCATCCCCAATGTCTCACCTCACTCCGCCTACCCCCAACAACCCCACCTATTGTAGGGCAGGGGCATGAGTGGTGGGGCAGGGTTGGGTAGGGGTTGGGGCAGGATGATAGTTGTGATGACGACATTAGTAACATTGTGGTTGGTAGGGTGTGGGTGGGGCGATATGTGGGATGGTCCAAACAAAGACGATTGTTCTAATTCTATTGAGAGATTTCATTCCAATTCCTACCAACCAAATGCATGGTCAAATTCCATCAAATTTCATTCCAATTCCTACCAACCAAATGCATGGTCAAATTCCATCAAATTTCATTCCAATTCCTTCAAAGTCAAATTTCTTTGATGGATTCCAATTCCATCAAATTCCATTATGTGAACCAAACACCCCCTAACAGTTTTAGGAATGCGTAATGTTACATATTTAGTTAACTCAATGACTTTTTTACCCTTAATAACACATAAAGAAATTTTCTCCATCTCATAAGTAAGGATAAAATGAGAAAGTAGGTTCTTACTTTTGACAAATAAAATTTTGAGACACATAAATTATTAACTTTTTTTCCCTTTTTCTGAGTTTGAGGAGATATATATATATATATATATATATATATATATATATATATTCAATCCGTTATACGAGAGTCAACTAATTTCAGGACGATCATCTGTTTTGCGGGTAGTCTGAAATCACCGTATTTGAACATCTATAGCCACAAGAGGATCTTTATCTCTTCTTGGATTTAAACCTGAGATCTTCAGGCACTTTTGACTTTTAAAGCACAAGCTCAAACCAATCAGACACCGCCGTTATGATTGATTCTGATATATTTGAGAGAGGTATTAAGGGTGTGTCAAATGATTGAATCATTGCTACCTAAAAAAAAGCCCCTTCCAACTGCACCCTACAACTTAATGCGAAACCTACCACCTTGTATGAGTCATGGCTAAAAATATATGGTTAGCCTCCGCTACATAATATTGACATGTGTATCACTACAATCTTGAAGGCTTTTACCGACACACTGTTCCGTCGTTAAAAATGATATCTATCAGAAATCCTCGTTGTTGAAAATTTGTCGGTCAAAACTTGGTTGGAGAAGATATCACCGATGGATATCATATGAGGGTAACATTTACAGACGGATTTCCGACAAATAAACTTTTATAGACAGATTTCCGACACCTCTCCGACAATGGCTATTGTGTCTTTTTTAACTGGCGTATTACTTACAAACATGTATTGGCTAACCGTCAATATATTTGATTTTTTGAAGTGATTTAAAATGCTTATGTTTTTATATATAAATCATGCATAACCTGTATATAATATATTAAATGAACGAAATAAAATTTTGTTTAATTAAAAATTAACGTCTTATTGTTAAACATGTCTTTACAGTTATTTTCACATGTATAAAATCATTTTTGTGACGTATTACCAATAGTTCTTTTCGTCACTACTTTTTGAAATTCCGTTGGTAATATTTGCCTGCAGAATTTACCAAGTCATTACCTTCCATCAAATTTGTCACTAATGGTTTTCATCGACGGATTTTTCCGTCGGTGATAACCTGCTATTTTGTAGTGAGATAACGGGTGATGATGACAATTGATGATATGCGTTATAGTTCACTAGAAGGGTACTTGCGCAATGCAGCGAAATAGATCTCAATTTTAATGTTCTATTTTATTATTTGTCTCTGTTGATGTTATAATACGTTTTTATGTGTTTTTAAGACAACAATAATGATTTTATTTTTGAATAAAATATAAATTTGAAGATATCACAAAATTTTGAAAAAAAATATATTAATGATGATATGAAATCAACTATTTAAAAATTCTTATTTTTTATGTAATTTAATTTAAGTTTAATAATGAAATAACTTATTTTTGGTTTTATAATTTAACATTTTATAAGGATAATAATTAAGTATTCTATTAGAACTCAATGATTATCCTGATTATATTTTAGATTTTTTATATTTAAAATGAAATGTTTATCATGTATTTGATTATGTTTATCTACAGTTAGCTACACGAATTCAGATATGGAGCTTTAATAAGTTGTACTTACACATAATCTACTTGTAATCTTGAGATTTAAGTAACATAAATTAATAAATAGTACTTTATGCATAAAAATTAGTTTTTAAAAGTGTTTGTCAAATGCTTTATAATATATTATATAGTATAAATATGATTTATTTAGGTTTCGTTTGAAACACTTGGGCTTCTATGGGTTTGTTTATTCTTTATTAGGCCTAAAGTTAATTAATGGGCTGTACTCCGATAATTTTATACTTTTTGGGTCTAATGGTTAACGGGTCGAAAGGGATCCCACAAGGCCCATATTTGTTTGAAATCAACTCGACTATAATATCAGATTTTTCTGTAACGATTATGATAAAATTGTTCCGTGTTAAATTTAGAGAATTATAACCGCTCTTATATTAAATGTGAGAATAACTCTCTGTTAAATGAAAATGTTTACTAGAGTAAGTAGTGAACGGATAACTGCAC
This sequence comes from Cynara cardunculus var. scolymus, assembly GCF_001531365.2. Lineage (NCBI taxonomy): Eukaryota > Viridiplantae > Streptophyta > Magnoliopsida > Asterales > Asteraceae > Cynara > Cynara cardunculus. Next base: position 12,800,740 of record NC_037536.1, on the reverse strand, counting down.
ATCAAAGTAATTGTTTATCATGGATCAGAAGACAACTCATAATACACTTTAGAAGTTTTTGAGTATAAGATTCGTAAGTTTCTGAAGACTTATGAATAACTAAATCAAGAAGGCTTATTACCTTATGAATTTTCACTTAAAATATTCAAAAGCTCGACTTTCACTTATACGCCATTGCAGTCGGCTCGCATAGCGGGTTGGATATCCAGGTTAATAAAAAAAGGATGTTGGTCCTTGGGCTCTATTAGGGGCTTGACACCGTCATATGGTGCCATCCAACAATCCTACGTTCTAGTTAGATTGCACTACGATGCATCTCACACGTCCTAGCTCGTCTTATAGGTTAAAAACCACTATGCAATAAGCTTATTATAATGTCAGTTATGTTTTAAGTTTTATCATTTAATAGAAAAAACATAAAAAACCGATGTATTAGAAAATTTATTATTTTCTAAACAAAAAACTTACATGTTAATTGCAAAAAAGGTGAGACGACGAATAACTGGTCGAATATATGCTACAAAACACTGAATCGTACACAAAGCTTACAGAACCTTTTCTACATACGACAAATTCATCGGCAAAAAATCATTTTGATAGATGATGATTTGATTGATTATACATGTTTTTTTTTTTTAATTTGATTTTGCTCTATTTTTACCTATTTATATATATATTTATGAGATATGCAACATTATATCAACACAGAGTTGAATGACACTTAAAAAGATCGATTCTTTGGTCTCCTAAACGTAGGGAATATGCAGCTTTCTTGTATTCGTTCCAAGTAAACGACTTATAAAGTCTTAGGTTCCCTGGGGAGATCATTTGTGGGATCGGAGATATCCATTCGTTCAAAGCTGGTGCAGCAAAATACATCATTGACGTTCTGGACTTGGTCGAAGTGTTTGCCATTACTCTATGTCTTACGCTTTTAAATCTTCCATTTGTCAAAACCTGCATTAACATAACTTATTTAATTCCCTGGTAACAAGAACTTCAATTAATTAATAAAGATTTTGTTTTGGTCATTTAAATTTTCAAACCATACCTCTAATGCATCGCCAACGAACACACAGAACTCGGTAGGTTGGGTAGTGACAGGTATCCATAGTCCATCAACAGTAGAAATTTGGAGGCCAGGAACGTCGTTAGATCTCAAGATGGTAAAAATCTGAGGGTCGGAATGCTCTCCGAAACCAATACGATGAGTGGGCTTCAGTTGATTAGATTGGCCTTTGACAGAAGGGTAGTGATTGACTCGGAAGCAAGAATCGCTATCAGTATCTTCGATAAAACGACTAAAGACATGAGTGTCAGGTAATGAAAGGCCAAGTGCCAACATTTCCAACAACCCACATGTCAACTCCTTAACGACATGGATGTAATCATTCACAGCACAACTGCATGTACAAAAATAAAACCATAATTAAATTTCAATTGTAAAATATCTACAAAGATACATAACCGTAGCACACAACGAAACAAAACAGTAGTATCCTTAAAGACTGTAGAAAATTTTTCACTACATCTAGAAAAGTGTTTGTGCAACCTCTTAAATTCAATATTGAATAGTGGTCAGATCTGTTTACATCTTATCTGCTTTAAACCTTACGTTTAAAAAAACATATACTGAATTTATTTGATATGTAACTGTGTCGGCCGATTTCTTGATTTGGATATGAAAAGCAATGTACTTGTCTCTCTCTATATTTGGGTGGTGACACATGGAGTGTTCCCGATCACCTTTTGAATGGAGATTGGAACCCACCCACCGGCCCTAACTGGTAAATTTTTATAAAAGAATTAGTAGAAAAAGGGATTTATTAATTAAATAATGATATATTTTTGAAAAATAATAATTTTTTATAAAAAAAAAATCAGAAAAACGTCAGGTAGTGTTGCGTGTTTAAGGGACACACGTGAAACTGTGTTGACTTTTGATTCAATGAAAAGGTGTTTTTGACTTTGTAAAGAAAAAGTGATTGGGTCAGCACCTTAAGATTGCGTAAGGCATGATCTCAATACCCATACAATACTCCAGTCGCATCTTTTAACACACAACCTTCATATTTCAATCATTTATTTATACATAAATATATATTTTTTTAATAAATTTTTTCAATAATTCACATATGAAATAAGATGAGGTTCAAATATTAACTACAAAAAATGAAAAATAAATATTTACATGTACATACAAATAATTTGTAAGTAATTTTTCTAGCATGCATACGTATATAGATATCAAGAAATATTTTCAATTACTTGTATGCATATGTACATACCATACAGATGAACAATTATTAGAAGTGTTTTTTAATTTTTCATTTTTTTAAGTTTTTGCCTGAACAATATTCTATGTATATATATATATATATATATTATTTAGCACTTTTAAATGAGGGAGTGGTTTCCGGAAAAAGGAATCAAACAAGAAAACACAAAGTGTTTGTTAATGGAGAGAAGCCGGCTAAAAAGCGGAGTGGGCCTCAAGCCGCAAACAAAAAGGACGACCTAATATTAATAATAATGTTTTACTTTCTAGGAGCCAAATCATCGGCCAGCGTGGCGGCCGAACCAAACCCATTAACTTTTAATTTAAATTTAAATTTAAATTTAAATAAAAAATGAAACTGAAACTGAAACGGGGACCCGACCCAAGTACAAGTGAGCAGCACCACATGTGTCGGAAGACATATTTCCCCACAACTCATACATTATATTTATAAATATTCTCGTACTCATTAAAATGTTGGGGATAAATTTGATGACAAAATTCTTGTACTTTACCACAGAATAACTGTTGGGGACATTCATTTAATTCCATAGGACCACTTATATGATATATACAGTTGTTTAAATCATTCAGATTTTTTTTATATGACAACAAGCGTACGTTAAAAAACAACGTCTTGTCTTTGTCCCCGATCGGTTTCTTTTCCGTGGTTGGTGATCGTCACCAAACGGGCTCAAGATTCATATATAACGTGACCATCACTCAAATGATCAAATGCAACATGATAAAATAACGTACCTGAAATTTGTTGGGTGGTCTGTGAAGGAACTGGTGTCAGACCGCTTGGCTTCAAGGAGAAGGTATTCGAGTTCTCCTGTATCGCCATTGAACCCGATGTTACGACAACCATAGCCGAAAGGGGTTGGCGGATTGGCTTTGGCTTTTAGTTTTTCGTTGGCGGGTTTCGAGAAAAACGCGTGAGCCGCTTCTTCCATTCGGGATATGACGTCGATGGGGACTCTGTGATTGACGATCTTGAAGAAACCGTAGTCTTGACAAGCGGCAATCATGTGTTGGGACAAGGTCGTGGGGTCGAGAGAGAGGTCGATGATGGGAATCCCGATGGCTCGGGTCTTTTTGGTCCGTAATGGAGAAGGGGAAGAAACGACCATTTTTCGTGTTCGAAGGTGGAGGTGGAGGTGAAGATGGAGAATGGAAGGTTTATGATGGGATTAAATACTACATGGGAGGGTACCACAGCTATCAATCGGGACCTTTCTTTAATGGAAGATAAAACTATTTGTTTTTAAATAAATTATTTTATTTATTTAATAAAACAATATTAAACTTGAAAGATAAAATAAATGGTATAATTAGCCTTATTATTTTTGTTTAAAAATCATATTTTATTTTTAAATTAAAAGTTTTTAGATTTATGAAATTATTTATTTGTTTATTAATTATTATCATGTGTGTTGATTTTGGCCTATAATAATGGGTTTGAGGGTTGTAGTTTTATCGAATCCCCCGTTGTTCTTCAGACGCTCATTGTTATAATGGGTTGTGTTCTGATGGTTTGTTCGATGTCGAGTTGTTGTTTTTTCGAGTTCGGTTTCGTGTTTTGGTTGGTTTGTTACTGAAAGCTTTCCCCCTTGCATCTTGATTTCTCGTTGCTGTTAATAGTATTTGCTTTTCAAAAAGAAAAAGCATCAATCGAGTTTGGGGTTCAATTTCGAGTATATGTTATCAAGTTTTTTACAGATAGATGGAGAGTTTTGGAACCGCTAGAATAAAATCAGGTTTATAGAACGAAATACTTATACGTACTATCTAAAAAATCATACATGTCTCAGTCATGTCTCACCAATAAAATTAAGACACATTAGATTTTCATTTATTTTAAAATTTATTTAATTTGTGTTTTATTTTATCTCTTTACTTAGTTACATGTATTCATATGATTAATGGACATGAAAATTTGGTACAAGTGATTTTTATCCTTGAAAATGTTGTAATAAGTTTATAGATATTTTTGTGAACTTTTTCAAACACTTCTGAAAAACAAAAGGTTTTATCAATCTTTTTATACAACATTATTTGAAAAAATGTTTTACAAAACATATGTTCTATAAAAAGATACGTTTATATGATACTTTTCAAAAATATTTTATAAAAGGACTGATATGACACTTTGTTGTCGTAAAAAGTTTCCTATAACGCCCACAAACGTCCTATAACTTTATACCAATAATTTTAGATAGAAAATATAAGTATTTGATCCTATAAACCTAAGTCCATAAAATAGTTTACTAAAATATTAAAAAAAAGATATTTTAATATTTTTAATATTTTATAAACTCAATTTTATTATAATAAATATATAAAAATGAACTTTAAAATAAAACTTGTATGATATAACTATAAATTCCAATAGAATTTTTTTAATTAAAAATAAATAAATATTACTTATTTAGGAACAAATCTATATTCTCAAATCTAATTTTATCTTGAATATTATTTATGGCAAAGTCAATATGATTTTTTCTTGAAATAGAAAGTAAATTAATTAAAGAAAAAACCTTAATTCACACCTACCATATTTATATGCATTAATATTTCATTATAGTCAAAATAATTAAATAATTTTCTATGTATTTTTGAAAACGTAACTTTTTTTTATTTTGGAACAGTTGTAGTATGAAAGAAGCGAGTTAGCTTCTTTGACTGTCTTTCTACGTTGAATTGTCTTTTGACAATTGATATGCACATTAACGAAGACTAGACTTACTGATGTCAATTTAATACCTTTTTTTTTCATTCATTTCATTGCATTATTTCCACTACTGACATAAAAGAGGGAAAGGGGTATCATTGTTTGACGCAACACGGAATCACGAAAGAGCTGCAATAACTCAAAAAAGTGAGACCCAACTTTTTAAAATGTCTAGTGACAACAACATTAATGATATCTCTGTCACTGAGATAACATGCATACACCTGTCTTGTATATCTAAAAATTAAACAAAAAATCAATTAAGAGCACGAAACCTACATCGTTTTTGAAACGTCTTCCTCCCTCCACTATTCTATAAGCAAATGTTCAGTACAGTTTCGTTCAAGGACGAGTTTTACACCACTAGATATAAAATATCTACTTGTGAAGAAGATATATATATATATATATATATATATTATGTGTTTGTATATTATAATATATGACTAAAATATGTGCATGCACAATGGTGGCATGGTTGTATTATTTTCTCTAACTAACTCATTTATTGCTTTGAATTAGTTTTCAATTGGAAAAGTAGGTCATTAGACGCCTATGCTTATTCTTTTTTTAGAATTTATTTGAATAATATCAAAAAAAGGGTTTTTTTTAGGTAACCGTGTGTTTTCGAATCAATTTACGTGTACTGACTAATTTTTTAGGTGATCATGACTGGTCTGGAATCGTTATATGTGAACGTCCACGACCACAATAATTTTAGCAGCACTTGGATTCGAACACATAATCGATGAGATTTTGTACTACATTCCTAAGAGTTTGTTTGTTTTTTTTTTGAAAAAAACCACTTAATGCCTCTTAAGTTTGAACCGGTCAGACGTTTTTATTTTCAGACCGTTTGTTTTTTTTATATAAATAAGAGCTGAAAAGCTCTTTTGCTCTGAAAAAAAAGTGATAACATAATCACTTAAATCCTCTTAATCGCTCCCTCCAGACTCTCCCCTCCATCCTCACCTCCAGATTTAGTTCTCCAAATCTATCTTGCAAGACATTCGATCTCCAAATCAATCACGACCAAGATCGATCCACATATTCTCGTAAAATCATGACCCAGATCGATCCAAATCTATCAGATCCAAAACTTGACTGATTCAGATTTCAGATTTCAGACGTAAAAACAAATAGTCTGACTGATTCAGGTTTCAGACTTCAATACCACCTCTTAAAATTCAGAAGTAAAATCAGACTTCAGACTTCAAAACCTCTTAAAAAACAAACGTCACCTAAGTCTTATGGTCATAAACCAGACAGTTGAAAATTTTATTTTCTATGGTTTAAGTTATCATTTTATATTTAATACTTTTATATTGTTTTTGGTTGAATAAAATTATTTCCACGTTTAGACTTTTGACGACTTAATTTCATTGTTAATTCCATTTTTAGCTTGATGTGATATCTTTATGATGTGGAATCTCAGTATTTGACTATTGAAATTATGTATAAAATTACATTTAAAGAATTATGAATTATCCCCACTGGTGAATTTTTAGGAGCCTTTATGCAGAAAGACAAGTTTTTTTTTTCAAACATACTTTCACAATTAATTCACACACGCAATTTTGTTGATACACGACTTAGTGAAAAACCAACCAAACAGTCTCTTAGAGCCTTAGAGGCACTACAACAAAGTGGAGTTATAGAATGTCAAGTATCTTAACTGATTTATGACTTAAATTTATGAGGTTGCATAATCGTGCGTCTTACTGTTTAGTCCTATAAACTTTAATCCTATCAAACTATTAGAAGTTTTAAATATTTTCAACGTCCTATAAATTCAATTTTATTAAAACGAGACCCCGTTCTTATCATACACGCTCCTCCTCAGTGCCTCCATTGAAAACATAAATTTGCATCGAAAAAAACCAATCGTTCTTATGGTAATTTGCTTTCATATAAGTTGTAAACAGATCCGTTTTGCAAGTTCGTTATCTATTCTATCATTGTTCTCATTACTTCTCGTGTGGAACCGAGAAAAGTATACAGAAAAGACGGTTCTTTTCTTATGTATCTATAGGTGCTATGTTTGATTTTGAATCAGATTTCGTCTTAACTGATTTATGACTTATCTTTATTCAATCACCATCTAATACAAAACATTATGTAAACAACAATTATTTTCAATAACCATTTAAGTCAGACTGTTTACACCATTCAACATTTACCCAATTTTTTTTTTAATAAACAACCGTGTTCAGTACGTCATTTGACAACCGTGTTTTAATTTCTCCTTTTTAACATATCGATAGTTGACTTCTTTTCTTATTATTAAAACACACAGATACGTCACACATATATAATAATCAGTATTCAACGTGATCAAAATCGACATGAAATGCATTTTTCTATTTGGTTTTAGGATTTTGGAGGTGGGGAAATGGTTAAGATGTATCCCTTTGCTATTTGCAATATACACAAGAAAGAGTGGATCAAACTTTGTCCGGCTTTAATAAACTCCGTTCATCACAATGTGACATTGTTACGATCTCACTTGTCATAAACAATTTTTTATATTTTACGTATTATTTTAAGATCAATATTTGAATCCTTAAAAGCTTTGACACATGGATTATCGTTTGATAACGTCTTGTGATTGTAACGAGGTTGTTTGCATTAGTTAATATCTAGAGAAATTATTTATTTGTACATCGAGGAGACCAACTAATAAAGATTCGCTTACACCCTGTTATCCTTGAATAAGAGCTTGTTTGGTTGGTTTTCCATTAAGTCATGTATGGATAAAGTTATGTGTGTGGGTTAATCTGTTTATATACATTCAAATAATTTTGTTTGGAAATTTTTTTTCATAGATAGAAGAAACGCGTTTTTAACTGGAGGGCACATGAAACTCTTTATTAGAAGTTTACTGAATAAACCACTTTATATATCATCAAGTAATTACCAAACAATCATGTATAATATAGTTGACAAAAATAAGTTATGAGTCTTGTTAAACTCATTAAGCTGCTAACAAAAACACCCTTAAATTTCGTTTGAAAGGTTCAAAGACCAAATATTACAAAAGAAAAAATTGATTATAATCATCCATGTTGAAAAAAAAGTAAGAAATAATTAAAAAAAACCAATTATAATATATATATATATATATATATATATATATATATATTAGAAATCGTGCATAAAATAAAAGAGATATAGATTAAAACTTGAGAAAATCAAGAAGATGGCTTCAAAGGTTAAAATGGAGAATGTAAACTTATGCAGTGGAATGAGTATGCAAGAGTTTACTTGTTAGTGTGTATCTAAAAACTTTCTTTACATATATACATACATATATATATATATATATATACACATGCATATGCATATGCAAATGATTGTGTGTGAAAAAAAGAGTTAAGGTGAGAAGTATAAGAAGAAATCTGAATATTTAATCACCTTTAATCTCAAACTCACTCGTAAATAGCGTGTATACATGCGAAACAAATATATATGTTAATTAATACCTTATATTTTAGCCTTAGTTTATGTGAAATAACACATGAGACACTCAAGGTTTTCACAATTTCATGAATTTTCAAATGATTACCCCTCCCCCCCCCCCTCCACACACACAAATATATATATATATATATATATATATATATATATATAAGAACGATCAAACGAGAAACCTAATTATTTAAGAGAACATGAAAAACGGTAAAATCACATGTGATTTTACATTAATAGTAAATAAAAGTGTGCGGGCGACTTTGACTGCGTCTTCAGGTCATGGGACAAAGTTACATGAATCACGTGTTACGTGTAAATTTCTACGTGATGTTAATGTAATTGACATGTGATTCGACAATTTTCCTATTTTCTTAACTAAGTATCGTTCTCGTTTTGAATTCGTCTTTCATATTATATGTGTGTTTTATTTATAATAGAAATGGAAAAAGACATAGACAAAGGCGGAATGAGAGGACATGTAAAAACATATATTAATGGACAAATGGCAAGAGCATAATATATATATATATATATATATATATATATATATATGTTAGACAAAGTAATTAACACCTAATCTTTTGTTGGATAATAATCCTTTTTTGAGATTAATTTTTAATAGGTTTGGTGTGTGTGTGTGTGTATATATTTATTAATTAATATCTTATTGGTCTTTTTTTTCTCTTTTTTTTCTTTCTGGCACATTGGTGTATATCATATATATTAGTATTGGTATTGGTATTGGTATTGGTCAACCTTCAATCATTTTCACCTAAACTCAGATATTCAAAGGTGACACCCAAACAGGTTTTGACAAATTTGACCTTAACTTAATACAATTTTCTTTATTTTAAAACTAGAAAAGTTCTCGCATAATATAATAAGATAAATCTTCATTTTAATGTTTAATTTTTATTTTATGTGATTTTGAGAAAACGATAATGTTTTTATTTTTGAATGAACTATAAATTTGAAAGTAGCATCAAAATTTGAAAAAAATAAATCGATAGTAGTATCTAATTAACTATTTAATAGTTCTTGTTTTTTAGTGTAACATCTTTAATTTAACTTTTTATTATAATTTAATTTAGATTTAATAATAAAGTAATTTATTTTTGATTTTATAATATAATTTTTATAAATATAATAATTAAACATTTTGTTAGAACTTAATGATTATCTTAATTATATTTTAGATTGGGAAAATTGCACCAAAATGGAACCAACTTTCACTTGATTCCTATTTTGGGGAACGAACTTTCAAAATCGTCATTTTGGGGAACCAACTTTTACCTGATTCCTATTTTGGGGAACCAACTTTCAAAATCGTCATTTTGGGGAACCAACTTGCACCTAATTCCTATTTTGGAGAACCAACTTGAAAAATAATTATAGAAAAATGGGAAAATTACACCAAAATGGAACCAACTTTCACCTTATTCCTATTTTGGGGAACCAACTTTTAAAATCGTCATTTAGGGGTCTCTATCGAACTTTTTGTTTATTTAAGGGTCTGATTGATCTGTTGAACATGTAACAGATAATTTAAGTGTTTCTATCAAACTTTTGGTTGGATTTGCCAAATTTGATTTAAACTTTAATATTGACACAGATTGGTTAGATATAAAAATCTTGAATGTGATATTTAATATTTATTTTTTATTGCATCAATTAATTTTTTTCTATTAAATTAATTTTTTTATTGCATTAGAAAAAAACAATTTTTATCGTGGTAATTTGGATTTTTTTCGAAAAATCTTCAATTTGATATATGAATTTAAAAAAACGAGATTTGAAATGAAAAATAGATTTTATTGCATTAACTTTTGAAAAGAAATGAATTTTAGTTTTTTTCTATAATTATTTTGCAAGTTGGTTTCTCAAAATAGGAATCAAATGCAAGTTGGTTCCCAAAATGACGATTTTGAAAGTTGGTTCCCCAAAATAGGAATCATGTCCAGGTTGGTTCCCCAAAATGACGATTTTGAAAGTTGGTTCCCCAAAATAAGAATCAGGTGAAAGTTGGTTTCCAAAAATGACGATTTTGAAAGTTGGTTCCCCAAAATAAGAATCAGGTGAAAGTTGGTTCCCCAAAATAAATATCAAGTGAAAGTTGGTTCCCCAAAATGACAATTTTGAAAGTTGGTTCCCCAAAATAGAAATCATGTGAAAGTTGGTTCCATTTTGGTGCAATTTTTCCTTTTAGATTTTATGCTTAAAATAGATGTTTATCTACATTTAGTTACACAAATTTAAAAATGAAGTTTAATAGATTGTACTTATGCAAAATTACTTATAATCTCGAATTTTAAGAAATATGCATCAATAAATAGTATTTCATGCATAGAAAATGGTTTTTAAAAGTTTTTGTTAAATGTTTTATAATATAGTATAGATAAGTGTCCATTCTTGAAATTGTACACGGATTTAAACATTCATATTTCTTATACTTTTTGGTTTATCAAATGACATATTTACCTTTATTTAATTTCTCTTCTCACAACTCCTAAATATTTGTAAATTAATTATGAATAAATATAAAAAAATTATTTTGGGAGAGAGGGATTAAATTAAATTAAATTAAATTGAATTAATTTTAAAAGTAAAATGATTTCATCATAGGAATTAAAGAAGAGGAATGGGATACATGCCGTCTTATTAATTAATCATTAAATGCGGGGGGAAGAGAATAAATGTCGTGGAAGGAAGGTTTCGGCGGGATTGAGGAATGTCGCAACGGCCGGCGTATTATTTTATTCAATCGAATAATAGGAGAGCGACACGTGTATCATTCAAACCACAACGATGGAAATCATATGCCACCATTCCACTAGCTGACGAGTTTCAAAAAAACCTAATAATGTTATTCATATATTCCAAAAAATGTATTATAAAATAAATAAATAAAATAGGAATTAATAATTGTTTTGCTTGTTGGGTTATTTGGGTATGGGCTCAGCCTTTATTTGCAATTGCAGACTTATTTTTATATAAATTTTTACTCAAAAATTTAAAATGTGAATGGGCTATCATTCTTGCAGACCTACTCTGCATAGGTCTGAAAAAATAATGATCCATTCACATTTTAAATTTTTGAGTAAAAGTTTATATAAAAAAGTTTGTATGATTTATAACAACATATTTAACAGGTACAAGTTTGTTTTTAAAGATTTCTTGATTTAGGTTTGAATCAATGATAAAATGTCCAACATGCCCTTATGTAAGAGCACGTGCGGCACTTAGCGTTTTCTTTTAACGAACTTAGGGCAAGAGACGACGACGCATGTAAGTAAATGAAAACCTTCCAATGTCCTTGTAAACTAGATTTATCGGTTTTTGTAATTGACGAAGAATACAAACAATAAATTTGTGCAAATTTATCGTCTTCTGTTTTGGTCAATGCAAATGTAGATGTAGATGCAGTCAACAGCGGTCTCGTCCCTTGGTCGAACTAGAAGCAGATGCAGTCACATCTCTCCCCTCCCGCCACCGCCATCTTTTCTTTCCATTTTCATCTTCCATTTTCGAGCGATAAAGAGAAACACAAGTACTAATGGCTTATATCCATTTGAAATCATCTAGTTTTCTGGATTCTAGAAGTACTAATAGTTTTCATTATTCTAATGTGAGGAAATCTGGATCAAGCAATTTCATCCATGAAAAGACTAGAAAATGATGATTAAAAATTCTCAGTTACTTTGTATGGTTTGTAAAATCACAACCATGTCGAGTTAGCTCCACTTGCAATAAGGTTTGGACCTTTGAGAATCCTCCTCAGAGGTCACCAGTTTGAGTCCTGCAAGGGATTTTCCTGGCTATTCTCCAGATCCCTTGAGATTAGTCAAGGTGCACACAAGCTGATCCAGATACTCATGGTAAAAAGGGGGGGGGGGGATCATACAATTTGTAAACATATAAGTAGAGGCATGAAATTGGTCACATAAACAATATCTATTAATCTATAGAGTACAGCTTACCAAATGTGCAAATCACACAGGAAATAAATATACCTACATACAAATTGAATTCAAATTACAGACATACATACATATTGGCATGAAGTTGTCTAAATCAAACAGGGAAATTTATATGTTTGCCTAATTATTTTAGTTTGAATTCCACCAGGGTCACAACCACATATCTAAAAACCAAAAGATTCAGCCTTCAAGATATCATCTGCAGTAGGCAACAGCAAGAACATATCAAGAAAAAACTTATCAAATTGAAATGGCTTCATATTATGATTTACTAATGTTACACGAGAGGCCATTCTACGAATCTTTCTGCAAATGATGTTTGCAATTTATGTTACACATGATAATCTTCACGAGTGTGAGAGAGCAGATTCATGTTTTTGACTCGATTCAAAGTTCAAAAATAGTATACTCGTTTGAAGCCAACGGTCCTCATTAAAGCTGTTTTATGCAAAGCATCCCGAATTGAGGAAAGAGATATGGGATCTTCTAAATCTTCAGAAACAGATACCCTTTCATTTTAAGCGATTAAACTTTGTAACGAGTATTTTACCATTTGAGAAATATAAGTTCGTAACAATTCTATAGAGTGTAAATCTTGCGGTATGGTGAAATGGGTTGATTTATTTATAGACATACAATATATGTTTGTCATCAAATTTGCATCAATTCCCCCCAACAAGTTTAATACTTTGTTGCTTATTTGTGGCCAATCTTTGTGCTTCTACTTACGGTTCTCTTTCTTTTCGCAAGCTTATGGAAACAACCTTGTCATGTGGGACTGAGGTAAGGTCTGAGTCATCTTACCCGAGATCCTACTAGGGGGCTGTTTGGTTGGTTTTCCATTAAGTCCCGTATGGACAAAGTTGTCTATCTGGATTAATCTGTCTGTATAGATTGTGAAGGTTTTTGTTCGGGAGGGTTTTTTCATAGATGGAACGAGCGTGCTTTTAATTAGGAGTGGTAAGTTCGGAAAAAACTTGGCTTTCTACATTAAGCTTCCCCCAGAAGAATAAGCCACTTTCTATATCATTAAGCCACTACCAAAGAGTCGTGTATAGTTGACTGAATAAGTTGCAAGTCTCATTAAGCTCATTAATCTGCTAAAAAACATGCCCTAGGTCTGTTTTGTTTTGTTTGGTTTGGTTTATTGCCTTATTGGTAGTGCATGCATAATAAGCTTCAGAAATCAAGCAACCATTGTTAATAATCTATACCAGAAATCAAGGCTCAAAATAAGACAATCTTCTGTATGTGGTCAGATTTACACAGATTGTGAAACACAGTCAAGAGAAATACAACAATCATGAAAGAGCATGTATAGGTAATAGGACTATCATCTATTCACAAATGAATCCAAAAGAATGCTATACTTTTAGAATCAAGATAGACATACCTTGTGCGAATAAGGCTTCATATGCCATACATTGGACTACACAAAGATACTCAAAAGTCCACTGTTTTTCAAGTTTCTTTAGCTGTTCCTCCTCTCAAGACCAATCTACCCTGTGAATATGACATTCACAATGTCCGGAAACTTCTCCTTGATTGCTGCTTTGACTCCCGATCCAATAGACTCAGGCCCAGTATACTTCACAACGCATTCCCCACCTTCCACAGATAATACTTCCACACTTCCCCCAAAGTTGGCTATGGCTGGCCTCAATATTTCAAGATGCCCATTTACTGCCTGCAATTGCAAGATATAAGTTACAACACAATATTCATATAAATTGTTCTTAAGATCGATTCTTTAATCATAAACAAACAAAAAGCTTGCCTCAACAGTTGTTTCAGCAGGTTGTTCATCATAAACTTGAACAATATCCTTGACAGCATCTCCAAATTTTTCTTTGAGGACTCTCTCGATCCCCATCTTCATGGTGGTCGTTGAGCTCGGACAATTCCCACATGCCCCTGATTCATATGTTCCTCTTCAATTGCTACATGTTCTTCATTTTGATATCAAAATCCAATGTAGAAAAAATCGTAACTATATTTAACTCGATTACAATAGAAAGATCATTTGTATAAAGTTGTGTGTATGGATTAATCTATCTGTATAAATTGAGAAGGTTTTTGTTTGGGAGGGTTTTTTCATAAATGGAAGGGGCGTGTTTTTTAACTAGGAGGGATAGGTTTGGAAAAAAACTTGGCTTTCTACATAAACTTCCATTTGAAGCTTACTGAATAAGTCACTTTCTATTTTATTAACCCACTCCCAATCAGTCATGTATAGCTCACTGAATAATCTGTGAGTCTCGTTAAACTCATTAAGCTACTAACAAACAGCTTTTAGCATACAGCTTCCCACTACAAGCTTGCTGAATAAGCGACTTTATATATCACAAAGCCACTAACAAACAGTTATTTAGAGCTGATCGAATAAGTTGTGAGTCTCATTAAACTACTAACAAACAAGCCCTTACTCTGTTAGGGTTCGATAGATCCTCTAATCAAATACTTGCATAAGAAATTGCTGAACAAATTAGATGATATGTGAGTCCGATTGTTTAACCTAGGAAATCGATTGAAACATTAGAAAGAAAAACCCCCAAAAACGAACCTTGTAGCTTGAGAGAAACGACGCCATCTTCAACCGATACAACGTCAACGTTTCCGCCATCGGCAATGAGGTATGGCCTCACGTCATCGAGAACGGTATCAACGTTTTGGGGAGTGAGTTCGAATTGCTGGGCGGAGTATAGTCCACCACCGGCCATGGCGTTTATGGTGGTAATACACCTTCGATTTTGAGGAACCACCCATCTTATTCTGTTTGTGATTACGATGGATACGGGTGAGCGAGTAACTTGGGTGATGGCCTTTGTGGAGGATAACTGTTGGAATTGAGGTTGAGACATCAGAATCGGGGTTGCGAGCGCCATGGTTGGAACTTGGAGGTGGCGAACGACCTCCGCCACACCAATGTCACCGGTTTTTAAAGAAAAAGGTTTTTAGAGTAAATTACGTTTTTTGTCCCTTTGGTTTGTTTAAATGTGTGATTTGTGTCCCTATGTTTTATAAATTGCTTTTTTATCCTTATGGTTTGTAATTCATTGTTATTTTCATCCTTATGATTTACAATTTATTGTTTTTGGTCCTTATGGTTTACAATTCTTTGATGTTTTGCTCCTTTATATTTTAATGATAGGAATTAATATACAAACAAAAATAGCAATAAATTGGTAAATTATATGAACAAAAGTCATAATTTCTAAACTGTTATGACAAAAATAGAATCTTTAACAAACCACATGGGACAAAAATTGTAATTTACTCAAAAGTTTAAGGGACGAAATCATAATTTACTCAAAAGTTTAAGGGGCGAAATCGTAATTAAAAATACACATTTCACAATTATGGACTAAATTACGTTTTCAATCCATGTGGTTTCATGAAAATTACGATTTTAGTTCTTAGTCTTCATTAGTTACTATTATAGTCGCTATGGTTTGACACTCGTTACGGTTTTCGTCCTTGCTGTTAGGGGTGTCAAAAGAGACTGAGTTGTTTGTTTACCTCTTAATAGTCCTATCAAGAGGCAGGGGCTATTTGTTTCCCTCTTTCGGTAAGAGGCAGGAGCTGTTTGGCAAAAAAAATAGCCTCTTAATGGTGACAATATCCTCTTAACGGTTTTGTGTTTAGGTGCTCCTAAATGGTTCAGATGTAAGTTGTTCCATTTTTACCCTCTCACTTCTCCAACTGGCTACTCATCCCACGCTCCTTCAATTCCTCCTCCCACTCGATCTCGTCGCTCTCCCCGTCAGTCTCATCCCATTTACAGACTCATTTCCCTCCTCCCCCATCTTCTACCTTCTCACCATCTTTCCTCTCCTCCTCTCATTTGCCTTCACCATCGTCGTCGCCACCTTCTTCTTCACTTGGCTGGCCACTTTCAAGCTTCCCTTCCCGTCAAAATTAAACCCCAATTTTTCAACCCTAAAACGAAATCGAGTGTATATCTGTGGATTGAATCGATGTTTTTCCCCTTACTGATCAATTTTGCGTATAATTACAAACACGTATTGAATCCTCACTTTTTGTTAATCGTTCATTGTTTTATAATGTTTATTCTGATTGATCTTCTGGTTTTCGTTTTGAACGCCGTCGTCGGAGCGGTGACCGGAGTCGAGCTTGAGCCGCCTTCGGACGAGTCGTATCTGTCGACCTCCTTACAAGACTTCTGGGGTCGTCGATGGAACCTCATGGTAACAAATAGCCTGCGACATACAGTATACAAACCCACATGGGAGATGGCGTGGAGCTAAAGGGGAAGAGAGCAATGGCCGAAAAATTTGAATTGCCGACGGCGGTTGCAAGGTTTTTTGGCGGTGGGGTTAAAATGGTAATTTGTTGTCATTCAGAGAACAATTACCAAACAATCTTGTTTCATTTAGCACTTAACCATTCTAACCCTCTTAACCATTCTGACTACTTAATTATTTTGCACTAAATCATTCAGCAACTGCCAAACAGCCCCGCAGTCTCTAAATCGTTAAGAGGTAAATTTTGTTTGGCAAAAAAAAAGTTTGCCTCCTAATGGTTCTAAAACCCTCTGAATGATTTTGTATCTTAGGCCTCCCTTAACCATTTAGTGCCCGGATTTCATTATAAACAATTACCAAACAATTATATTTCATTTTGCACTATATCATGATAGTCTCTTAATCCTTTTGCACTAAATCATTCAGCAAGTGCCAAACAGCCCCTGAAACTGAATAAATCACAAAGTTGGATTAAACAAAATAGGTTGATATATAATTACATTTTATTATAAACTTTGTTTAAATTCAAACAATATTTTATATTTATGACTCATTTTTAACTATTTTCGTTTTTCTTAGCTTATCCAGAAAGTTGTAACAAAATTAGTAACCAAAATTTTAGAAAGAAAACAAACAAACCTTATTAATATAAAACTTTTGTTTGGTTTATCAGATGACCGAACTGAAAAATCCAAAACCAATTAAACCAACCTTATTTTGTTTGGTTATTGATTAGTTTAAAAAAATTGAAAACCAAATAAACCAAATGTTTAACGAATCGTTCAACAAACCCTTCACGAACTTGAAGAATTCGAAGCAGCGACAACACAACAAATGGATAGAGACGGTTATCCCCTCTTTATCCATACACCACCATATTGAAACTTGATAGTGAGTTAAGTATCTTGAATGAAGGAAAAGAGAAAACTAAGGTCAATCTCAAGTAATCTAGAGAGTTTCGTCTGTCGGTATGTTCCAAACATGTCGTTTATTGGCATGTTAAATTTTGGGTTTTGAATATGATCTTCAAAATTTTGGGGCAAAAATTTACTTGCGCTAGTGGCTTGAATTTATATGGTCGAGCATAGGAATCACCTAAATGACTCTTTGATATCATTCTCACTTCGTCATTTTAAACATTTTTGTTATTTTAATTTGTAAGATTTTGGATATGATATGAAATTTGTATTTTATTTTGTTTATTACTAATTTCAAAAGATCCATAATTATTGTACATGTGTAACAGGGGCCCCAAAAAGATTGGGACGACCCTGACTCTGAAAAAGCCATTCATGATCAAGAAGGTGAGAATTCTTGGTATTGGAATAGTAGAAAAGGATTCACGATCGTATGCAATATAGGAGGAGAGTTTGTTGTTCAAGCCAATTAACTAGGTCCCTTAGACCAGCAAAACTAGTAGCTTGTTACTAAAGGGCTTTTGGCATAGCGGTATTGTTGTCCTTAGCCTCCTAGAAGGTCAAAGGTTCAAACCTCATCAAAAATGAGAAAAAAAATTAGTAGCTTGTTATTATGTTACTTGATTCCTTTTTCCCCTGAAAACTTTGGCTTCCATGTGGCATCCTTGATTGATAACACAACCTTCTCCTCACTTGCAATCGAAATGATGTAAAACAAGATGTCATCTCTTTTCCATTCTCTTAAAATGGATAAACTTTGCATAAATTTCGGCGGCCGTGTTTTCTTGGGTTTTCTTCTTCGATTTATTGTTGTTACGCTCATCCTCGTGTTTCTAGATTTTTGTATTTCATACTGATCTTGAAATTATTCCAACGTTTAGATCTCGAAAAATTATATTGATTCGAGTTGCGAGTCAAAAGTTTTGGGCTCCAACCACAAGGGTGGTGCCTGATTAGTTTGAGTTTGGCTCTAAAGGTCAAAAGTACCAGGAGATCCTAGGTTCAAATCCAAGGAGGAATAAAAATCTCTTGTGACCACGAAGATTCAAATGCGGTGACTCCGGGCTATCTGCAAAGCAGGTGGTCGTCCTAAGATTTGTCGACTTGTATAGCGGGTTGGATATCCAGGTTAATAAAAAAAAAAGTTTTGGGCTCCCAAAGTATATTACACATATGATTACAAACCAGTTACAGATAAATTGCCAACATAATATAGACATCTGGATCCCAGAGTTACTTTGAATTTTGAATATGATTATGGTTATAATTGTTTCAAACCGTTTCATGATCATATTCATTAACATATTCATAGTAATTTTATGAATGTCATAACTTAGATCGATATTACTTTCTAGTTACTTATTTTTCAAGAACTACATGCAGATAAAATCTAAGGATACATATGTTCAAAGTATGTTCATAACCATCTCGTAATCATATTCCTATTAAACTTCGGGATACCATAAATTTCGACTGGTAACTTAAAATGAAATGATTTTTTAAGTTGTTTATTCTTTTTCAGTAAACTTTGACGATTCAAATGTTCATAATATATTCGTAGTAAACCCCAGGAACCAGTAAACTTTGACTTGTAATTTGAATCAATTTAATATTTTGAATTTGTTATCTTTCAAGATCTAAAAAATGAATTTTTTTTGAACAACACCAAAAACAAAGTTTATTAAACAACCAAAACAAAAACAAGAAGATTGTAAATACTGGAAAATTTAGGAAATACAAATGATATGAAATTTATAGAAGGATGCAGATGAACTCGAAAACAAAAAAATCGAAAAACCACAATTACAGGTCTGCTCAAAATAACAAATTTTAGATAATGTAACACCTCAATATTTAAACATGAAAAAACTCATCATTGCAACAACTTATAACTGTAATTTTGTTGTACTTTTTACGGGTATTTATAATAACTCCGTAACTTCAAATCCAATATTTATACCATGTTTGAGGAACAAGACACAACTAAAGCAACTTGTAACTTCTTCCCATAATACTTTCACTAACTTCCATTTCATAATCACATGATCAAAGATAGAACTACATGGAACCCAACATCTAGGCACTAAACACGAGATTTGATAAGGAAAATAAAAGGTAACACTGATCTCAAATTAAGTCGATGGTGTTTTTTGATCAGACGTATCATCCATTATGCAAAGCCCTTCGGCATACCATGTCCTTTTGCAGTGTTGCATCTTGTACACAAAAGGAAAAACCCAGGCATCCTAACCATAGTCTAAGATAGTAAACGTATTAATTTTATAGTATAAAGATTGTTAACTGGTGCAAAAAGGTGAAAAACATCAACAGTATAACATGAATTCTCAGTACATATTACATGATTAATCAATTTCAAGCATGAATTTTCTTAGTACTTCTAAAATTAAACTTTAAATCATGAATCAATCTCCTTCATACTATTAGAACTTGTTATAATTCTTACAACATAAATGATTGACGGTAAAAATTTAAATTACAGAAAACGTGATGGTTGACTCAGTAGTTTTTTTCCACTAATTGTTGACTTTGAATTATAAAGTGATAACGTTTGAATTGATTTGAACTTACAAAATCACAATGTGTTGCAAAATCTTTAGAAACGAAAATGTTTCATTCTAGAAATGATGGTGATTGCATCACATCATTTCTTATTTCAAGCAAATGGAAATGGGGTTATAAAGCCGTTTAGGGTTTTGGAATGCTTGTCTACAGGAAGGGTAACACTTCTTTACCCAAAGGGTGGTCTCAGGTTGAAGTTAAATCCCAGGAAGAAGGTTTCCACCTTGTCGCCACCGTAACCCGCCGTCCTCCTCCCATTTCCACCACGAAAAAGGTTTCAAAGTTGTGCCGCCACCGTAAACCGTAACAGTTCCGCTTTTGGATTTCGAGCTGAACGACTTCATCGGCGCTTTTTATAGATAGCGAGTGGTGCACCGGCGTTACCACGGGAGGCGTAGAACCTTCCAATTCCGTCGTCACCTTCTACAGATTCCCACAATTCCGTATTTTCGAATCATGGGTTGATGGCAAATGGGTCCGACCCGAAGAACAGGTTTCACTTTACTTATTAAAATCTTCATCGCTACTTGACTTTTATCCCCCTTTTTTATTCTACTACTATTATACACCTTCTCGCTTGTCTCTATCAATTCTAGGGTTTTAAATTTCCTTTCCTTTTAATTTCATAGTTGCAATTTGGGGGTTTTGTGGACGTTTTGTTTTCTAATTTAGCCAGTAATTACATGCATACGATGAACGAAGGGGCATATCTGTGCTGAATTTGTTATAAAAAACTCTGGTCAGCTGTTTCGAAATTATGTTGTCTTCTAATCGGCTTGTCTCAGCCTTCAAACCATGGGTGAGTGATTACCCTAATTGGGTTATTTTCAGAAATTATGCTTCTTCATTGACCCGATTGAAAAATCTTGCTATGCTCTTAACTTCCCCTGATTTTATATTTTCTATGTTCGTTTTCCTTTTTGTGTATGATTTGAATGTGATATCCGTATTAGAATCTTGAAACTTGCAAGTGTCTTTTTATTAGATGGTTAATAGTTTGGTTAGATGGATTGTTCATTCATGGTTTTGATTTTGTTTCTTTATTGGGTTAAATAAAATGGAAGAGAACAAGAAGGTTGATCTTCAGGGGTAAGGACAAAGGTGGAAGTGTCTTTATGAAAAAGAAGGTTACGAATGCTTAGGGATTGATGATGATGATGCAGAGCTTCGTAGAGTTACCATAAATCATCGTTGCATTCGCCCTTTAGGGATACACATTCGTTTGTTGGAAAAGATGGATGCTTTATATGATTTAGGGATACACATTCATTTGTTAGAAAAGATGGATGCTTTTTATGATTTTGGCCTGGTGGAGTGGAATAATTACCAAAAAACCTACTGATAATGTAAGTATGTTGTGTATAATGAAGACACAAATAAGGAGAGAGAACTTGGGGCTGTTTGGTTGGTTTTCCATTAAGTTTGTAAATGAATCAATCTATTTGTATAGATTGGGAAGGTTTTTGTTTGGAGGTTTTTATTTCATAGATGGTAGGAGCGTGCTTTTTAATTGGGAGGGGCAGGTTTAGTTGGCTTTATGCATGAAGCCCGCCGCTAGAAGCTTACTAATAAGTCCCTTTCTATATCATTAAGCCACTACCAAGCAGTGATGTATAGCTGACTGAATAAGTTGAGAGGCTCATTAAGCTGTTAACAACAGACCCTAAAATGTGGACTGGAAAGGCTACAATGGTTCACCCCTTATCAGGAATCCAACATCATTTTCTTGGTGAACCTGGCCATGTGTTATTCATTGCTCCATTCTCACTCTATTCTTCGCCTGCAACACTTATCTACATGACTTGGTTCTGACGTTTTTTTGAATTTTTACGAGCTTCCCAGTTGTGATGGTCTCTATAAACTGCACCAAGTAACAGTGAATACTTTGCATAAGATACTTGTAGTTTTATTGTAGTCTTTATTTTAAGGGGAACTGGGGAAGTGACAATTTCATGCTTTGAACATGATGTCTCAAGTTTTAGTTTTCTTATAGGAACCCGTTTGTAATGATGGCCATAGTGTTGAGAATGCTGTCGAACGCGGTGAATCGAGCTCTTTGAAGTGCATCACTGAAGGGATTGCAACTGTTTCGTTAAACTTTAAGGATTCGGTTGAGGACACAAGTCACACAACTTCTGGCATTGATGAACAAACTTCTATTGTAACATCAATGAAGAGAGCAAAGCTGACTAGTATTGGTAGCAATGATAAGCATCTAAAGCCTTCCAAGAAATCAAAGTCGGGAATTTCTTCTGATGATCCAAGTGTATCAAGTGTGGGGAAAAGTAAAGAAGTAAGCAACCCACCTGCCGGTCAATCTTGGGGCTGCAACTCTCAAGAAGCTAATACCAGTGACCAAACCTTTGATAATATTGAGAATCTTCCTCATGGGAATAAAATGGTGGGTTGAAATTTTCATATATATATGAATAAAGGTTGTATCTAATCAACCACAAACATATACAAATGATTGAGGATTGTTTATCTCACCAAGTATACCGTATTAAATGTTAATTTCTTATTCTGCTGATTATCACAGAAACTGCCTTTTCTACTTGTGCAGCTTGATAAATCAAGAAAAGGTGTCGAATTGAATCGTCCACTAATGAATTCTGCTAGAAAAAACTCAAAATTAACAGTTGGTGTTGGAGACGTGGAAGCCTTAACTCAAGGTGTGTAGTTTTTTCATATATATTTTTTTTTGGAATTTGTATATTGTGAGTTTGATACATTGGACAGGACAGAACATGAATCACTGTTCAATGTTTGGCAGGACTTTTATGTGGAACAGACGGGAACAAAGTCGAACAAACCTATATTTTACCAATATAACTTCAAAAGAAAACCTATTTCTCTTCTAAAACATCAAATTTGCCTCCTTCTTTACCTTTATTCATTCTTTAAATTTTATTTATTGTATTTTATGCTTTTTAAACTTTCACTTTATTGTCCTCAAAATATTATTATTATACAGTTTATATATTTTTGTTAATTTATGTAATTTATTAAATATTATTAATAATAAAATAATATAGAAACTTGGAAACTACATGAACTTTTTGTTTTGATGTCATTTTAATTGCCTTGACGAAAACTTTCTAATGTGATATTTTATTATAAAAATATTTATTTTATTATAATTTAATAATTTACATAAATTAATCAAAATATATAAACAACTCATCAGGGGTAAAATGGTAATTTTATCTGTTTTGTCCTGTCCAGTTCCGTCTTGCCAAACGCTGAACAGCTGTTCTGGCCTGCCTGTTTGGATGTCAAAGGCACCCTTACGGTTTATCTTCTTCACACAAATAGTAAGTTCTTAAGGTTACACATTGGACAGGAGGTACAGGTGATTTAACCAAAGAACCGACCCCGGAATCTGTTGAAAAACAGAATGACATCAAAGACTTGTCTATTCCTGTTGTCATTGGTTTGCAGTGCAAGGCTTTGACATACTCAAGAACAAAGAAGCAGCTAGGTCCACCATTGGCACCCGAAACGACAGGCAATGTGGTGCGGAATCTAGAGTTTGTCCTTCATTCGATAAATTGTTTTTGCTCAAGTTTAATTAGTTTTTAATTTTTATAAACTGGGTGGCGGGTGGGTGGGGCATAATCATACTAAGAGGCCCTGTTTGTTAGCAGCTTAATGAGCTTAAGGGGACTCACAACTTATTTGGTCAGCTATAGATGACTGTTTGGTAGTGGCTTAATAATATAGAAAGTGGCTTATTCAAGTAAGCTTCTTGGGGGAGCTTTTTGCAGAAAGCTAAGTTTTTCCCAGACTTGCCCCTCCCAATTAAAAAATACGCTTCTTCCATCTATGAAAAAACCTCCCAAACAAAATTTTCTTAATCGATACAGACAGATTAATTCACACAAGCAGCTTTTTTCATACATGACTTGATAAAAAATCAACCAAACAGCACCTAAAGCTATAAACCAGTTCTGTATAGAAATCATGATGGTAGCTTGTATGACATTATTTCACAAAAAACCCGTTTTTATGTAGGAGGTGACGGAAGTGGATACTAACTCGATTACCAAAAGGAAAAGGGGAAGGCCGCGCAAATTACCACTCAAAATCCCCGAGACTTCATTGGCTGGTATACTTTTAACAGGGTTGTTGCCTTTGATCTACAAAACATCTATCTTGACGTACGTCTTGACTATAAAAAACGTCATTTGTGATTGTAGTGAATCATCAGAATGGAGATGCCCTTCAAGGTTTAGGTTTCGTAGAAGGTAGCAAAATGAATGCAAGTATCAAGGTTGAATCAGGCAAGGAGAACCCGGAAGTCAATGTAGACAAGCCACTAAATAGAAGTTCCGGGAAAGCGTTAACCGTGCAACATGAGAAGCCGAAAATAGTAAAAGGAAGACGAGGAAAGCGACGCACAATAAGTAGCATAAACATCGAGGCTTCACCACAAGGTGCAACAGTGATTTATTTATCGTTCATAATATTTCCTAGTGTTGTTTTGTTATTTTGTTGATTGTTTTCAACGATAAGTGATGATGATCTTTGTTTTTTGTAGATTGTCAAGATTCATCGAAACAAAAAGCAAATGGAGGGTTGGAGACAGATGGTACGGCAGGAAATTCCGAACCTTCTGTCGAGAAATATTTCGACACAATGTCGGATGATCAACCTCTCTCGAGGTGGTTTGAAGGAATGCACTCTGCAACAACTGTTGACAGCACAGGTAATTAACTGTTTGTTAGCAGCTTAATGAGCTTAATAAGACTTGCAGCTTATTCGGTCAGCTATACATAACTGTTTTGTAGTGGCTTAGTGATATAGAACGTGACTTGTTCAGTAAGCTTCTAGGGGGAGCTTTATGCAGAAAGCCAAGTTTTTTCCATACCTGCCCTTTCCAATTAAAGACACGCTCCTTCCATCTATGAAAATACATTCCCAATTTATATAGATAGATTAAACCACACAGATAACTTTATCCATACAGGACTTGATGGAAAACCAACCAAACATCCCCAAGCTTGTGAAACTAAATACAGTCGGTCTTCAACTTTGTAATGATGGTTAAAATCGATTGCTCTTTGTTTTCAGTTGCTGCCCAACAGAGAAAAGTAGAGCAATCGTCTGATGCAAGTAAGAAACAGTTAGAAAATCTTGAAATCTGTCCGGCTGTGGCGAATGGCGAGATGGTGGCAGATGATGGTGGAAACTTGTCGTTTGTGAAAAGCAGTCCGCTTTGGGAGACATTAGAATCAATGGAAGTGTTCCGGATGATTCCGCAAAATCCACATTTCCGTCTGTTGAACAGTCTGAAGGAGAGTGCTCGTGAAGGACAAGCTATCAGCCAAATGGTGAACTTTTCGAAAGTGGTGGAGAACACATCCCAGTTGCGGTTCGACTGTCCAAGAAACACGATCGAAGAGTGTTTGGAAGTGCTTGTGGAACTAGAAATCCATGGATTTGATGTGAAGCTGATAAGAGATCGTTTAACCGGATTACTTTTGATTAAAGATAAGCAGGAGGAGCTTGAAGCACGATGGAAAGAAGTTGGAGATAAAATAGAGCGAGTAAACGTTGAAGGAGGGAGAGATGACGAAGAGATTGAGCTGCTGGATAAGAAGATCAGGGAGCTGCTGGAAAGACGTTCACAGATTTTGGCGAAGAAGGAGAAGATGGGTTCAGAACAAGGTGGTTTGGAAGTGGAAATTGATGGCATCAAAGAGGGTCTGAATGAAATCAGATACAAATTCGATGGCTTAGCTGCTGCATCCTTGTGTCCTCCATGATCGACTGCAACCGGGTTTAAGACATATTTGGTGTTTTGTTTTGTTGAATATGGTAGCGGTAGACGAGTATCAGTAGGACATTGGAGTTTTCTAGCGTGTGACGCTTTTTTCTTTGTTGGTTATGGTACATACATAATCTAGACTTAATTGCAGGCTTCAAAATTGGAGCTAAAACCAAACGTTTTGTTGGTGATTTTGGTGTCATCGCAATTGAGATTTACATCAGACTGAACGGGTTTCGGTTAAACTATAATACAAGTTGGAAGGTGTGAAGAGATGTTTGTATAAGTTAACTTGAACCCGGGATCATTGAGGGTCGTCGTATGGTCAGGGTCAAGGAGGCTGTGCCCCCTGTGGTGGTCGTGTTGACGGATCATCGGGCGGGGTCAGAGGGCAATGTCGTAAAATCTAAAAGAGTGTGTGTATGGTGTGGAATTGGCATGTTTTTGTTATGTTTATGCTCTCCGCACGTTGATTTAACAAAAAACGTAAAGGCAGAGTGATTGGTCTTTCACTAAATTGCCCACCACACCATGTGTCACCAACCAACATTTTTTCGATGTTTGGGTCTTTGCGAGTTGCGACTTCTCCATAGACCGTTTCTGAGGTCTCATGGAATTATTCTGGGATTTTCCTTTGACTGTTTTTTAAGGCCCATCAGTTCGAGTCTTTCCAAGGTTATTGGGATTTTTCTGACTATTTTTTTAAGGTCTCATAGGATTAGTCGAGGCGTTCCTAACCTGTTGCAGACACCTAGGTTTTCTTTACGCTAATAATTAAAGAGGTTGCTTCCGTGAATATCATTGGCTTGCAAAAAGTGGTAGACTGTCATGGGAGAAACAAAAGTTTGAAAAAAAAACTCTGAGAGACTAACCTGTTTTTGTTGGACCCGTGAGATAGAGGAAATAGTTGGTAGCAAAAGACTGTATGCAAACATGCATTAAAGACGATAAACAGTAAAACCAACACAGACAAATGTATACGCTATTATATTGTTTAAAACGAAATACAGAAATCTGTCTAGACAAGATCCCCTCCCTCTGGCATAAATTGATCCATTACTCTAGGGTTGGGTTCTCGTGAGACCAACCTGTTTTCATTCGACCCATGAGATTAGCTGTTAAGACACAAAACCACACTGAACCTTCACAACAACAACATCGTTAAGGTACAAAAACAAATCTTTTTCGTTGTGAAAGCTTAGTGTTATTTTTGTACCTTCACAGTGTTTTGTTACGAAAGTTCACATATTTTTATAAATATCTCAATTAACTGAATTTGGAGACAAAAAGGTGAAGCAGAATTGTAGGCATTTAATCAAATGATAATGTGGGGGTTGATAATGAGCAGTGCATTATAAATATGGCATTTAACACCATGTGTCTTGGTTGCCATCTCTCATGAGTCATGAGCTGAGCTCCTGTTGCAAAATGATAACCAAAATCAACTACAACTACAACTACCAACCCATTTATTGCTTCCACCCCTTTAATGTCTCCCCTT
Source organism: Cynara cardunculus var. scolymus (assembly GCF_001531365.2). Taxonomy (NCBI): domain Eukaryota; kingdom Viridiplantae; phylum Streptophyta; class Magnoliopsida; order Asterales; family Asteraceae; genus Cynara; species Cynara cardunculus. Next base: position 12,773,247 of record NC_037536.1, on the reverse strand, counting down.
CTTTTACAAACACAATTTGCAGTTAAAGGTTCAAATTCTCTTCATATAAATCCTTTTGTGAAAAATAAATCAAAATGGCTAACAAGTCACATGCAACTTAACACAGCTCACATGTTTCTGTTGTCAGGTTGAAATGTGTGAAGTCAGATTAAAAAATGTTGGATCTTTTTGAAATGTTGTTGACGTGTTCAGTCGAGTACATTTATTTGAAAATGTTGGATGTTTTTCCGTTTCCATGAATATATATATATATATATATATAGGGGAGCGATCAAATGCAAACCACTCAATTTGTACAAACCGTGCAAACCGCATTCAACCAATCATAATTTTTCATTTTGTTCATTTTTTTGTAATTATGAGAGGTTGATTAATCATTTTTATTGTGGAGGGTGTTAATCATAGATATTATCATCTTCATAATTTTAATTTTAGAGAAATACATGAAACAGTTTCATTAATGTTAGAGAAATACATGAAACAGTTTCATTAAGTATTATATGAAACAATTTCACAACCATATATGAAACAACTTCATCAAAAAAAGTATTATATGAAACAATTTCACAAGATTAAACAATTTCATGAAAAAATTTCATAAGATTAAACAATGAAATCGACAGATGAAGGTGGTTTGTACGGTTTACTCAAATGAGGGCGGTTTTGATCACTCCTATATATATATATATTTATTTATATATAGCAGAAACGATAGCAGTATCAAAATCAGTGAAATTCTTGAAGGTACCAAACTTGGACGGTGACATACAAAATATTATGTCATGCATTATTTCTTAGCTTTGGGAAATCATATTAAAAAAAGTAAAGCTTTTGTTAGTTCGGAGTCAATTCTCCGTTTCATTGCTAGTTGGTCGAAAAATATAAATTTTTATCAAAAACTGAATAAGTAAAATAGTAAACAGGGTTTCCATCAAACCACGATCATGGTTTTTGGAAACGAGAATAATATATATAGTTGCTTAAAGTGAGTTATTTTTCTCTTTTCAACAACAACGTGCATAACAAACCAATGAATTTTGAGAGATCCCTTTGAAAAGGAGTTGTAATTTGATTTTTTAGCTTGCAATGAAAATATTATAAAAAGGTCGTATTATTCAAACTCTTTTTTGAATTCTGATTTTTTTTTTCTACAAATATCTTTTGATTTTGTTCTATAAAATACGTCACACGTCTATTTTTTATGTTTCGAATACCAAACTAATCCCTCAAATTAACAACGTCAGTAGGTTATCAAGATCCGTTTACAAATAAATGATGGATTATACTTCTTCTTGAAAGTCACACATGGGTGATGGTGAGTTGACAAGAGTGGTACCAAGATTTCTTTACAACACCCATAATTTATTATATGTACAATTTTTCAATGTTTGGAATCCATCAAACCCCATTTGAATGGCAGATATTTTTTTTATCAAATATATTGATTTAAGTTTCCAATAATTCCACAAATAATACAAGGTTATAACTGTGAAATGCTTTTCCACCAACCCAAACAAGTAAACTTAAACTCAATTTAGGTTGGAGTACAATCCTATAATACCAACATCCATTAATGCCCATTTAAGAAATACACCTAACACTTTTCCTATTATCATCATACAACGACTACTCGATCGTCCACCATCATCTTGTTTCCTCCTTTTTATTTTAACTTGCGGTTTCTTGGCAGAAATTTGGACCAACAAAGTAGGTTCCAAATCTTGTGCAAATGCTTTAATTTTCTTGAACCATAAATTTTAAACCTCCAAGTACCTTTTCTTTCTTTAAATTGAAGATTTCCTCCAAAATAAAGAACATATAGTAACGCCGGTCAAAGGAAGGCAAATACGTAAAGCATTATTTGGTTGTAAATCCCACAGTTTGAAGAAGCCACTAGCAGTTCCATTCATTGGCCCCTACTTATTGCTGCAAACTTTTATATTCAACTGCAAGCTTTTGAAAAGTTGTATTGGTTTCTTTGATAGTTTCTACCCTCAAATTGACCATCACAACCATCTTTCTTGAATCTTGAACTTCTTCTGGTGAGTTTCTCATCTTCTTTCTTCGTTTTTTTGGCATCTACAGCAACATTTAAACGTGTTTTATTCTTGAAAATACACGTATGTGCATGCACTGTTATGGGTTTATATGTCAGTGATGTATTTACACATATATCTTGTAGTTTCTTTTCTGCAGAAAGCTGTCTTTGAATAATTTGTAGAAAGGAGTCTTGAAACAACCTTCCTTTTTGAATCTTTTTATGTTTCCTTACCTTTTTCGAATCTACTGTGTTCTTTCTCCCCATCCCACAAAACAATACATAAAATAATCGCCAACCCCGTTCTAAATTTCCAATCTTTACGAAAAAGGTATCTTTGTATCCACTAATGGAATGCTCAAGATTTCTTGAACAATCAGCAGAATCTTGGTTCACCATCGTTTCAGACTTTCAGTATTGGTTGGCTTGTGGTCTGCTTTATTTGGATTATGGGGGATTCGTCCTTTTTTCTTTCTTTTGATCGAAATTAGTAGGAATCTAAAAGGGGGTATGTTACTAAACTGTTCATAGGGGGTTTAAAGAACTGCACAGAAGTCGAAAATGGATAAACAGTTTGCAGTGAAGGTGGAAGATGGAAGAAAAGGGGTTGATGGTGATCCATCTGTTGGTCCAATTTACCGTAATCTTTTAGCAAAAGATGGGTTTCCTTCTCTCGATTCTGACTTGAAAACCACTTGGGATGTCTTTAGGTATTTCATATTTCTTGAATATTGTTGTTGATTTCTTTATAGAAAATGTAAAAGGTAAAGATTTCTTGCTCATTCTGCAGGAATTCTGTTGAAAAATATCCTGATAACAGGATGCTAGGATGGCGTGAGATTGTGGATGGCAAAGTATGTGTTTTTTGGTAGCTTATGTACTAATATGAACTGGAAAATGGAAGCTGCCACCCTATAAACTTGCCCCATATTTGTGGTTTAACTTTTCAGTGGGGGCCATACATATGGAGAACTTACAAGGCTGTATATGAAGAAGTTTTGCATGTTGCTTCAGCTGTAAGAGCTTCTGGAATTGGATCTGTAAGGATCGTTATATGGTTGAAATAACTTTCTTGGTTTTAACTTTTAACTTTTGGGAGTTTTTGCTTTCTTTTTCCGATGAATACTTTTCGATTTATGTATGATAATAGGGCTGTAAAGTGGGAATCTATGGATCAAATTGCCCCCAATGGATTGTGGCAATGGAGGTTAGTTTTTTTGGCTCTACTGGTGTAATGATTTCTGAACTTTTTGTTGGTTAATTTGTTCCATAATGATCGAATTCTGAGTAAACCGTTTACGTTTAATTAGGCTTGCAATGCTCAGAGTTACATTTCTGTACCTCTCTATGATACCCTTGGTAAACCATTTTCTTCTGTTTTTTTGGGTCCAAATCTTCTTATTTTCAATCAGAATGTTAATGGCTTTTGAAGCTTTTATCTGAGCAGGATCAGGAGCAGTCAACTTTATATTGGACCATGCTGAAGTTGATATTGTTTTTGTGCAAGATAAAAAAGTTAAAGAAGTGAGGACCTAAACTTTACCAGACTTTGTAGCAAAATTGGTATATTCGACCATAAAAGTTTCAAGCCTTCTGTTTATCCATTTGTAACAGTGCTTTAATTTTGCAGTTATTGAATCCGGAATGTACACATACTCAACGGTTAAAGCGTGAGGATCATTTTTAAATAGTTGCAACAGCCGAAATACGAGTGAACTAACCTTCTTTTCTTGATTTCCTCTGTGATTTCAGTCATTGTTTGCTTCAGTTCAATGAAGGATGAGGAAAAGGATAAAGCAGATTCCATGGGTATAAAATCGTATTCATGGAGCGAGTTCGTTCAAATGGTTAGTTTTTCGTTTGGATTTAGTCGGCATAAATTCCATTTTGCTGTTTTCTAAGCTGTTTTCATGTTGTTATATTGTCAACTAGGGGAGTGAACATCCATCAGAGCTGCAAACACCTAAACCAACTGATATATGTACGATTATGTACACTAGCGGCACCAGTGGAGATCCAAAAGGCGTTATATTGACTCATCAAAACGCTACAACAAACATAAGAGGGGTCGATCTTTTCATGGACCAATTCGAAGACAAGGTATTATCACCTACTAAATGTAAAAAAAGTATCAAACTTGTTCTTGAGCACTAAAAAGTGAAGAACAAAAATGTCAAGAATCTTGATCACATACCCACCTGAAGATTGTGTTCTTATCATTCTGCTTTTGCTTTCTTTATCAGTATCTTGATCTTTTACCTGTTTATGGTCATATTTTTGTGCTTGGAATATGGAACCAAGATAGATGACAGTCGATGATGTTTATATATCTTTCCTGCCTCTTGCTCACATCCTTGACCGCATGATTGAAGAGTACTTTTTCCGTAAAGGTGCTTCTGTTGGCTTCTTTCATGGGGTAAAAATCGTGAACTCGATCTCTTTTTGGTTATAACAAGGTGTTTGTGGTTGCTTTCGATGCCTTCCCACTTTACCCTCAATCTAATTGATCATAACTATTTGAAGGACATCAACGCACTGAGAGATGATATGATGGAGCTGAAGCCGACATTTTTGGCTGGAGTACCTAGAGTTTTGGAAAGAATTCACGAAGGTATCATAAGATGGGCCTGTTTATTAGCAGCTTAATAGGCTTAATGGGACTTACAGCTTATTCGGTCGGCTATAATGACTGTTTGGTTGTGACTTAATGATATAGAAAGTGGCTTATTCAGTAAGCTTCTAGGGGGGAGCTTTATGCAGAAAATCAAGTTTTTCTCAAACCTGTCCCTCCAGATTAAAAAACACGTTTCTTCCATCACTGAAAAAAACTCCTCCAAAACAAAAATCTTGCAATCTATACAGACAAATTAGAATACGTAGACAACTTTATCCATACAGGACTTAATGGAAAACCAACCAAACAACATACTTTCAGCCTGTATGGCAATCATTATGCAATTGTATTGTATCCCATTTCGTTTCTATATTTCGTCTTTCAGGCGTGCTTAAAGGACTAGAAGAAGTTAATCCAAGGAGGAGGAAAATATTCAACATTCTATACAACTAGTACTCGACCGCTTCTCTTGCTATGCTCTTTTTATTTTCCGTATGAAGGAAATAATATGAGTTTTAAAATCAATATGCAGCAAACTTAAATGGATGAAAGCAGGTTACAAGCAGAAATATGCATCACCGGTTGCAGATATGCTTGCTTTCAGGAAGGTTGGTCCTGCCATCAGATTCTTTGCGTTTATGCACACCAAAGTGTATTCTATCATCGAGTTTTTACCAAATCTTTTGTTGAATCTTAGGTTAAGAACAGGCTGGGTGGTCGAATTCGTCTCATAGTATCTGGAGGAGCTCCATTAAGCAGTGAGGTTGAAGAGTTCTTGAGGGTTACATCTTGTGCTTTTGTGTTGCAAGGATATGGTAAATATACAAGAAAACAAACACAAATAATTGGTTGTACATAGACCCTTTGGCTTTCTAAGTTGGCTTAATTGTTACAGGGATGACTGAGACCTGTGGTTTAGCCACTTTAGGATATCCAGATGAAATGTGCATGCTTGGAACCGTTGGTTCAGCATTCGTGTACACAGAGTTACGTCTAGAGGAGGTTCCGGAAATGGGTTATGATCCATTGGCGGATCCTCCTCGTGGTGAAATATGCGTCAAGGGGAGAACTTCTTTTGCTGGTTACCACAAGAATCCAGAGCTGACCAATGAGGTTATGAAAGATGGGTGGTTTCATACAGGTTAATACCCTTATTCATATGTGAATACTATACATAATTCTGCGAATAACTTGATCTATGTGCATCATCAGGTGACATAGGGGAGATGCAACCAAATGGGGTGTTGATAATTATTGATAGAAAGAAACATCTGATAAAACTATCTCAAGGGGAATATGTTGCACTTGAATACCTGGAGAAAGTTTACGGCATCACTCCGATTGTTGAAGATGTACATTTATTCATTCATCTTCGCGTTCACTAGGACTTTTATAAGTTCGGTCCTATTGTTCTTTTCAGACTAATTAAAGAAGGAAGTTCCTTTAGAAACCCAAAATTGATTAGGAACTCGGGAAATTCCCACAGCGCACGTGTCCCTCTTCAGGATGTATATTCATCTTGAATAACACATTCATAATGAATATGGAAGTGTTTATTCATTATAATATGCCACGTGTTATTCATCATGAATGTCGTAACATATTCATAATGAATATGGAAGTGTTATTCATCATGAGTCACACATTCATGATGAATATGTTACAACATTCATGATGAATAACACGTGTTGTGCTGTGGACGGTTCGCAGGTTCCTAATCAGTTTTAGGTTCCTAAGGGAACCTGCCCCCAGACTAAAACTCATAATTATGTCAATAGATTTGGGTTTACGGGGATAGCTTCAAATCAGCGTTGGTTGCAGTCGTTGTACCAAACAAAGAGCATGCAGAAAGATGGGCACATCAAAATGGGAATAAAGTTTCTTATGCTGAGTTATGTAATCTTACACAACTACGCGAGTATATCATTTCCGAGCTTAAATCTACTGCAGAGAGAAACAAGGTATCGTATGTATACATCTGTATGAAGATCTTTACGAGTTTGTTTATCAATGATATCATCTAATACGCATACTGCTCTGGGTTCATGTAGCTACGAGGTTTTGAACATATAAAGGCCATAATCGTGGAGCCTCGGACATTTGAAGATGAAAAAGATTTGCTGACTGCAACTCTGAAGAAACGAAGAGATAAACTGATGAAGCGTTACAAGGTAATCCAACTTTTTTAAGCACATTTGTTGATGGTTTTCGGTGTTTTTGATTGTGTATGATGATATAATGCAGGCGGGGATCGACATTCTTTACAAGAACTTGACTGCGAACAAAAGCTGAGATATATTTATTGTGATTGCAGCTGTGGTTGTGTGTTTTAAGTTGGTGTGCCATGATGCTATCCTTCGTACCTTCGTTTCATTTGTTTGAATTCAAATAAAAAATATGTAGTTTCACTTATTTATTGAAGTAAATGATTTTATAAGTGTGATTCAGAATGAAGTATCTAAGCAATATATTCCGCCGAAAGAGAGAAATATAAGAGAATTGAGAAATCTCCAAATTTAGAATAAGAGAGAAAATATAACATATGTGTTAGAGATGCTCTGAAAACCCTAACTTCCGTAGACCCCACCCCCACCCTATCCTCGCGTGACTTGTATCCACACTCACTACAGATCTCTATCTTAAATCTACTATGTTCTCTACAAACTCCTATCAAAGATCATGTCCTCGAAAATATCTAATATTGTCATGTCCAACCTCAATTACCCATCCCACGTCCTTGCTCTGGCCTCGACTAAAACACTTTCTACTTTCCTCACCACGATTGGTCTCCTATGCAACTTACAACTTCTCTCCAACACTCGGGTGTTTGTTTGTTTGTTAACAACTTAATGAAGTTAATGGGGCTCACAACTTACTCGTAAGCTTCTAGGGGGGCTTTATGTAAAAGACCAAGTTTTTCCAAAACCATTTTTCCCAATTAAAGAACGTGCTCCTTCCATCTATGGAAAAAACCCTACCAAATAAAGGCATTCCCAATATACAGACATAATCCACAATCACAACTTAATGAAAAACCAACCACACAACTCAGACAACTTTATTCATACAGGACTTAATGAAAAAAACTAATCAAAAAGTCCCTCAGCCCCATACAGCATGACTTGAGGCACAGCAACCCATGGCAGCTCCCCACTTTAGCCACACTGTCTTTATGCAATTAGATAATGAAAACTGAAGGACAGGACATGGGCACAAGCTGCGCCATTTTACAACCAATCCACAAGAAACAAATACAATTGCAACAGAAAAATCCACTCCAACCATATGTTAGGAATTAGGATACAAGTATTAAGAAAAATAATGGTGATCTTGTTTTGTTTTTCATATATTAGAAAAAGAAAGGAAGCATGATACTGGCAACTCTCTTTTGCAAATGTTAGAAACCCAAACAGACAAAACATGGAACTGGTTTTTCAAAGATTATTCAATTCATTCATACTGAACCAACAACTGTTGCTAAACTAAGATACATGATGATAAGTAGTATTGCGCAACCCTCAATAACCTTGGAGATACAAGCCGTTGCTGTCCACATCCCCCATTGCTGAATTTGGTATTTCATAGTTTTGATTGATGCTCTCAAATCTCAAGTAGAAGTGATATGTGAAAATGGAAACCCGAGTGAGTGAGGGTTCTATCTTCGGTTTCTGCTCTCCTCCTTGTCCTTTTCCCGTTTCTTGTACAGCTTCTCCAGAACACGTTTTGCTTCACATTGGGGGAAGTTTTCAAGATCATAGTAATGTGGAGCAATATCGACAATCCTGAAGGTAAACAGAACAGAAAAACTCAGGACTTTGATAGAATGGAATTGGTGTTAAAGATGGACCATACCATCTTGAACCTCAAATCTAAAATAATCTATGACTCTTTATCACTAGGCTTGCTTTTTCCAGAAGTTGAGAAAGAAATACATGAATCTTGCTTTCGTTGATTCTTTGTTTAAATGTGATTTCCCATAATAAGTTAATAACTACCAGTATATAGAGAACCCACAATCCTCGTTATCCAACCAAATTGGCTATCAACCATCCAACAAACTTATCTTTTAATTATGAGTATTCAGCAATTGTTGAGCTATTTCACGTATTAGGATTTATAAGTTCATCTATTCGTAACTTCAAAATCATTGATAAAAAGCAGAAGGAAACATCACAACCTCAGACCTCAATATGAACTGATCTAAACATAAACATTTCAACAAGAACACATCTTGCAATCAAAACCTTTTGACATGTTCAGCTTTTTGACAGAAGGTTCTCTTCCCATGCTACAGTAGAGTTAGGGGGTTTCAAAAGCATTAGGCAAAAAAATAATAGGTAACAGCAGACTTGCTGAAAGAAACCATCACAAAAGAAAGAAAAACAATGAAACAGAAATAGCAGATGGAAATGAAAACAAGTAGAATAATTAAAAAGAAAAATAATGGAATATCTGGGGTTTTCCTCCTTTGTCCATTGTTTATTGTAGAAATTATTTGTGCCTCTTGAGTAAGGCACACTCCTTAGGGCTTATCCAGACGACAGATATACATGGAACATGGGTTGCAAATGAAATGATTTGTAAGTTTTGGTCACAGAGGCCTCTTGAGTAAAGCAGTTTCGTCTGACAATCTTTAAAGGGTAGTAAACTGTAATTTTCCAAAGTTTATAGCAACCCATAGCCACAGCACACACTCCATGTGTGTGTGTGTGTATATATATATATATAGACTTGGGATCATGTGAGACCAGCCTGTTTTCGTGAGACCCGTGAGACCAAGATTTTACACTTGAAACTTCACAGCAAAATGCTGTGAAGGTGACTTTTTAAAACCTTCACAGTGTTTTTGCTGTGAAGGTTCGACTTTTTTAAACCTTCACAGTGTTTTTGCTGTGAAGGTTACGCGTAAAAATGTGGTCTCACGGGTCTCACGAAAACAGGCTGGTCTCACGTGAACCCAACCCTATATATATATATATATATATATATATGAGAATGGAGGGATACAACAACCATGAGAATAATGCAGAGGTAGATAAAAATGAAATCTTATTAGTGAAGATGACTAACCATTCACCACGAACATCTGTAACAGTGCGTATGAAATTTCTGCTTGTTAGGACATATTCATTGTAAATAACCCATTCTGGCTTGTGGTCCAAACAATTTGATGGGTGCAAATGGACAACCTGCAAATGGAAAACAGAGTATGGATCAATAGTACGTCAAAGCCAATATAATTTTTTTTGGACAGCAAAGCCAATATAATTTAATTCTCCATGTTAAATAATAAATGTTGAAACGAGTAAAGAAAGAAGCAACAAACTTGATTATCTTTCACGGTCAAATAATGTCCAGTGCGCTCCAAATGGGCAACCTGCATGAAGTACCCTGCTAACATAGCTTTTCTGATGTTGATGTAGTAGTCGCGGCTGTTAAAATCTGTGCTGCATAACTTGAGGTTGAACCTGGCCATTATACGAGCTAGCTGTTGCCTCACGTTATCTGCAGACTTAAGTGCTCTATGATTTACAAAGTTCTCGTAACACCATGATTGATCCTCGTCTGAAAGCAAACACAGATAAATATTAAGATCAATTTGCATCCTAAAATCTTTAGTAGCTTTATGACAAGGTAAAGAACTTACTATTTTGCTTGTAAGCGTGATACACATTCAACAGCGTAAGATGATCCCCATCAATGTGTCCAAATCGAGCTTTTGCTTCGTCTGCAGCCTTCTGAGCTTCTCTAGGCCGGACAAAGCAATTGGGTACTAAAGAAAAAATTGGGTTATCACAGAGGAGGCCCACGGTTGGTCAGCAGATTCATAGAGGCGAGATCACACCATTTGCTTCATGAAGAATACTGAGAAATTGCAACTATTTGCATCAGCACTTCCTTAGAAATTCTATGGTGCATGCCAACCGGGGGCATGGAACCGAGACAAGACAGTTGCTGATGACAACCTAAGACACATCTAACCACAAGCATGCCGCCATGTACATGCATCTCAGAAAAAGCATATCCCCATCTCCAGAGATTATACCAAAATAACCCAGTATATGGCGGGGTCTGGAAAAGGTAAAAAATGTTACCACCTGAGGTGGAGTCTAAGGAGGGTAAGATGTAGGCAGACCTCACTTCTACCCCCAAGAGTAAAGTGGCAATTTTCATGCATCTGCAGAGATTATGGTCTATGCAAATGCATGATGAAATATTAACCAAGATGCCAATATGCATCAAGCATATTGCAACCCTATCGTTTCTATTTCCAATTTAAGATATACTAATACTATGCAAGAAAAAAGATGATAAGAATGTAGTATGTACCTGATAGCATAGCTGAGATGGAAAGAATTTCGTTAGAACAGTTGAATTCAGAACTCACTACAAGCATCTTCCCCATCTGAGGATCTAGGGGAAATTCGCTCATAATTTCACCCAATTTTGTCAAATTCCCTTCATCATCTAATGCTCCCAAGTAATTTAAAACCTCTAGTGCGCGCATCAAAGTCTCCGGAGCAGGAGGGTCCATAAAATCAAAATGAACCAGATCATCTATACCAAGTTTCTTCAAAGTGAGAACAGTATTTGCAAGGTTGGATCTAAGAATCTCTGGGTAGGTCTGCGGTTGAAGATCGTTGTTGAAACTTCTCTCTGTGTACAGTCTGAAACATTTACCTGGTTGTGTTCTTCCAGCACGACCTGATCTCTGGTGAGCACTTGCCTTTGATATTGGAGAAACCAACAAAGACTCGACACGCACACGTGGATTATAGACTTTCTGCTTTGCAAAACCAGGGTCTATGACATAAACTATCCCATCTATGGTTAAAGAAGTTTCAGCAATGTTGGTTGAAATGACAATCTTCCGACCAGCAGGACCGCCCTCTGTTGTCGGAGATGGAGCAGGTTCAAATATCTTCTGCTGCATAGCCGGAGGCAGTGTTGAATACAAAGGAACAACTTTCACAGGCCCCACCTGGTCTCCCATATTTGCGACTTCTTTTGTTATCTTGCGGCATGCATCTTCTATTTCCTCTTCACCAGTAAGGAAAACGAGTATATCACCAGGAGGTTCACACATATGTATCTGTACAACTGTTCGGATTGCTGCTTCAAGGTAGTCCCTTTCGGGTTCTTGGGTATAGAAAATTTCGACAGGATGAAGTCTTCCCGGAACTTTCATTAAAGGTGCACCAAAGAAATAACCCTGAAACTTTTCAGCTTCAAGAGTAGCACTCATTACAACTAGCTTAAGATCGGGTCTATTTTTCAGCACTTCCTTTAGAAGCCCAAACAAAACATCAGTAGCCAACGTTCTTTCATGTGCTTCGTCAAGAATTATCACTTTATACCTCTCCAAAAGTGGATCTGTCATGGCTTCTCTCAATAGCATACCATCTGTCAAGTATCTACAAAGCCAACGAACAGATGTCAGTCGAATAATCAGATTAAGAGATGTGAAAGCAATTCATTTACGGGAATCCTACTAAAGCTTAGGCCCTGTTTGTTAGCAAGCTTAATAGGACTCGCAGCTTATTCGGTCAGTGATACATGACTTTTTGATAGTGGCTTAATGATATAGAAAGTGGCTTATTCAATAAGCTTCTAAGAGGGGGAGCTTTATGCAGAAAGCCAAGTTTTTTCCAAACCATCTCCCAATCCAAAAACATGCTTCTTCCATCTATGAAAAAACTCTCCCAAACAAAAAAGTGTCCCAATCTATTAATCTAAACAGACAACTTATTCATAAAGGACTTCATGAAAAATCAACCAAACAGCCCCTTACTTCAATACAGTTCTGGCACTGCTGCAGTCTTCAAAACGAATGCTGTAACCAACTTCCTCACCAATTGTTACATCCATCTCCTCTGCAACTCGACGAGAAACAGACATTGCAGCCACCCTACGAGGTTGGGTGCAACCAACCATGAATTTCTTGCGTCTATCTGCACTCTCTACGTCAACAGCTTCCAAGACAAATTGAGGAATCTGTTGGTCAGAATTTAACAATTCAAATTAAAAGCTCCACAACAAAATTTTCACCAAACAGAATACTTTTAACGAACAGATACTCTGCACCATCAATGTACTAACAGACGTAATCCAGAGAATCAGAAAACTAAAACAATGAAGACATGGCTAATTTCCCAATAAAAACCGATACATAAAAGGCAGATCTTGACATAGAAAAAGGAACATGAATGAAACTAGAAATAGACTTAGAATCGATAGCAATGGCGATATGAAAAAATAGCAAAAGAGAAGTGTTAGTTAACATAATGGAAGGACTAACCTGTGTGGTTTTACCACTACCAGTTTCACCGACTAAAATAAGGGTTTGATTGTCCTTGAGTGCTTTCAAAAACTCTTCTTTCTGATGCCAAACTGGTAAGGTCTTCCTCTTCTCCAAGATATCGTAATAACGCTGAGAGTAAGGGCGTCCATTCCACCTGTTTACCAGAGGCATACCACCGGTGGTGGTGGTGTTGATACCATGAACGGCACCTCCGCCGTTAGCTTTGTTAACCTTCGCCGTAGCTGTGGCTTCATCGACGACATCGAACAAACTGACCTTCCGTTTCCTTTCTGTACCCATCTAATTACTGTGGTCGTAGTTATGGAAGAAATCCCAAATCTTTGGGGGTTTGCAGCAATTCCCCTAGAGAGTCTCTGATAAGAAAGTCAGAAACCCTAATATGAGTTCCAAGGGGAAAGAGGGACGATAGACGTTCGCTTCAACTTTATATATATAAATGTTTCACCGTAACTTGCTCAAATACGATTTTCATACGTTTATAAAATATATTTTTAATAATTGTTTGAAAATTTATACTAAAACAAAATAAATTCTTGTATCAACGAAATCAGTAACGGATCCAGATTTTTTATTCGGTGGGTCACCTTCAAGGTAGACTAAAAGCCCGTAAAATCGTTCGATGTATTTTTAACCTAATTACAACGTTTCGAGAGATTTTTAAAATTTTTTGATTGATTTCGAGAGATTTTTTAATGTTTTTGTTGATTTCGAATAACTTTTTTGATTGATTTCAATAGATTTTTTTTGCTAGGGTAACGGTTTTGATTGGGGTTGAGGACCCGTGGAAAAATGTAATAGAAAGAACTGAAAGGTAAATCATGTAAAACATAAATTCTAACTCCAACTTTTGAAATGTTGGTACAAGATCATACCAACATGTACCAATTGAGAAAAGTTGGTCTCATTTAAGTTGGTACCAAATATAATTAATTGATACATGATATAAAATTATATTTACTAATTATAATTAATTGATACACCGTGTAAGACAAAAATCATGATATCAAACCATATTCACACCCTACAAATCACCATAATAATTTTGTCAAAACCCAAAAATTGAGGTTATATTATATGTCATCATAGCCCAAAAACATTTCATGGAGGCATGGGCTACCTATATACACTACAAATGGGTCAAAGCCCAGGTTTCGATTAGATATGCACAATGGTCCGAGATTTGAAATCGGTTAAAAAGGGTAGGTTACAAGCCCGACCCAAGTCATTGGTTCGATTACACATTTTGGATCATAAATCAGTTTGGACAAAGCTTATCAAGGCCCGTTTTTGTTGTTTAAACTTGGCTCGAGCCCATTTTTAGTTAAGAACGGGTTAACGATCCATCCAAGGACCGATTAAAATTCGAAAGTGAACCCAAAAAAGCAGGTAAACATTAGCCACTGGCATTGCTACCATAACGCACCTGATGCAAATTGTTCAACTAAAATGTTCCCACGAAGAGTGGTCACTTCTGATGCCTAGCGATGAATGCCAAATGAAAACGATGATGCACAATTGAAATTTGAAACTAAAGGGTTGTTTACCAAAATTTGTGAACAAGTGTTGATTGGAGTAAGAGGTCTGATTATGATAAGCATTGACCGGATAAAAATGACCGTTATATCCTTCTGTCCATATTGACTGAAATATTGTTTAACAAAACTTATGTGTTAAATACTAGCTAAAAACTCACTGTTACCAAATCTTTATTGTGTATAACTTTAGATTCTTTTAACTTTATAAAAACATATGATGTTCAATATAATATAATATCATATTATAGATTAACAACACATCTGTGTAAAAACAATCACAGACGACGCATCCACCCCACCAAATTACAGCTTAACAACACATCCTCGACAACGACTCTCACATCTCTCCAAAACAACTGAAACGTAGAAATTTATGTTTTTAAAACAAAATTCCGAATCCCCACACCTTCAAATTCCATTCTTTCCCGAAGAAAGTTTCTTCTTGTAGGCATAAATATACATAACATTATTCTTCTTTAAGGGTTGCTGAATGGTTTGATGCAGAATAATTAAATGGTCAGGATGATTAAGAGATTCTCATGATATAAGACAAAATGAAATATAATTGTTTCGTAATTGTTTACAATGAAATTAGGACGCTTAATGGTTAAGGGAGGCGCATGATACAAAAACATTAAGAGGCAGATTTTTTTTTGCCAAACAAGATTCACCTCTTAACGATTCAGAGACTGTCTCTTAATGGAACTATTAAGAGGTAAACAAACAACCCCTGAGTCTAGTTTATTTAGTTCACTAAATACAATTCACATTTGGTATCAGAACTCGGTTGCTAAGAGGGACTTGACTTCAGTTTGAGAGTAATGGATGGTGGTGTGTTCGAGTGAAAACAATATAAAAGTCTTATAGTATACTGCACGCTTTCTAAATCCAAAAAACTACACAAGATAACTGTAGAAGGGAGTAGCTTAGCACACCTCACGTTCCCATGTTCGATGGAGATCACAATCACTAGAGTCTCCTTTACGGAAAACTTATTGCGGTCGAATGAGTAATAGAACATAGTGGAGACCAAGTTCTAACATAATGAGAGAACCTCACAATAACCCAAGAAAAAACCTCAACGAAGGAAAAAAGCTATCTGTTCTCGACCATTAACAAGTCAATTATGAAGACGATTTCTAAGAAGGAAATGTCGAATCAGGTGTAGGTTCTATGAAGGTGAGATATCGAGCCAATGCGCTGGTGTATAAAACACAAATCAATAGGCTTTGGAAGATCCTCTGAGGTTTTGTTGATGAACACGAGAGATATTACAACAAAAAATAGGTTTACGGACGCTTAAAATGTTTAAATGTCCAAATAACATAATTTATATGATTTAAGTTTATATGATCAAACAATAAGACGTCTTATCTAAAAGTGTTACAATAGGTTTATAGAATACTTTTAGCCGTTTTAACAAGTATTCTTAGAACACTTCTAAAGTGAAATATCGTATTAGCTATTTTATTACTGTCAAGATGTGTCCCATAAACCCATTCTTTTACAGGACAATTATGTTTATATGACATTTTCTTCAAATAGTGTCGTATAAATTAACTAATACTATATTATAGATATGTTAAAAGAGTCATATTACACTTATTAAAATGCCAAAAAAACGTTCTATGAACTTATTATAACACTTTTAGATATAATGTCTTTTTATTTGGTCTTATAAACTTAAAGTCCTATATTTCATTCGGGTGCTTAAACATTTTAGGCATCCTATAAAACCTACTTTGTCATAGTGAGAGTCGATCATTGATTAATTTGTTAGATCGAAGACTGTTTTAGATGATACAACAAACTACGGAGAGATCACGGATGATGCCAAGGTCGTCGCATATTTTATGAGGACATTTACAGATAAATGGAACTTCATTATTTGTTCAACTAATGAAGCAAAGAACAACGATCAAATCTTAGTAGATGGACTTCAAATATCACTACTGGTGCATGAACATAAATTCAGATAAGACAACGCACAACTACATTGGTGATGTAGATGATAAGAAGAGTATTTGAGGCCACATCTTTATGCTTGGAAATGGGATTATGCAAGAAATGAACAACCTGCAACCCAGTTGTATATTGCACAAGTCAAACAGTTTGGTTTAGTTTACTGTAATACATCAATTGAATTTGTATAACGTGCATGTGGGCACGTATAACGTATTATTTTGATCTACGAAAATGACACACCTATGTATTGGTTAGGGAGTCGCAATTAAATACAAAATAATAATTAAAAAAAGATATGAAATATTAATTAGAAAATCCTGTAAAAGTATTTTATGTATATAATATATGATAGGGAGGATCAAAAATAATAAATGTTGTTGCAGGTGGAAGGAATTATATATTTGATGTGGCAAAGCAATAATAAGGTGTGTGGTATTTCTGCATTTTGCATATCCCGCGGATATTGATTGAATCAAGGGCGGGCATGCAGTTATGACTCCATGAAATCGGGATAAGATTCCACCATTTATATACACTATATTATATGTATGTATGTATGTATGTGTGTGTGTGTATGTATGTATGTATGTATGTATGTGTGTGTGTGTGTGTATGTGTATGTGTATGTGTATGTGTATGTGTATGTGTATGTGTAACGTCGTTATAAAAAAGACAGAATCAATGGAGGCTTAACTGATTTGTGACGAGTAGGAGATCCGATCTCGTATCTATACTATATTATAAAGCATTTGACAAAACTCTTAAAAACCATTTTTTATGCATAAAATATTGTTTATTAATGCATGTTACTTACAACTCAAGATTACAAGTAGATTGTGCGTAATTACAACTTATTAAAGCTTCATATTTGAATTCATGTAACTAACTATAGATAAACATAATCAAATAGAGGATAAACATTTTATTTTAAATATAAAAAATCTAAAATATAATTAGAATAATTATTGAGTTTTAACATAATACTTAATTATTATCTTTATAAAATGTTATATTATTAATCCAAAAATAAATTATTTCATTATTAAACTTAAATTAAATTATAATTAAAAAATAAATTAAAGAAATTACATAAAAAATGAGAAGTTTTAAATAGTTGATTTGATATTAATATTGATATATATTTTTTTTTCAAAATTTTATGATATCTTCAAATTTATATTTTATTTAAAAATAAAATCATTATTGTTTTCTTAAAAACACATAAAATCGTGTTATAATATTGACAAAGACAAATAACAAAATAGAACATTAAAATCGAGATGTATTTCGCTGCATTGCGCGAGTACCCTTCTAGTTATTAACAAATAAGTATGATTCGGTTACATAATCATATCTCAGTTTTTAAACAGATTAATTATGGATGATATTGGTTTTGAATAATGAAGGGATATATTTATGTTATTATGCTACGGTATCTATAATATGAAATAAAACCTAAGTGATAATGGTTATGCATGCTAAGTGGCATTACATCCATAAATTTATCTGTGAACATGGATCTAATGTCGACAATTATATTGGTAGTTTGACCAGTGTGGTTTGTTCATCTGTGAACATGTCTTATTAGTTCATACACAGCTTAGAAGTTTATATGTGAACATAGCTCAAAAGTACATATACAACTTATAAGTTTATCTGTGAACATGGCCTAGAAGTTCATGCATAACAATTAGCAAATAATTCAACATATGCACAAAATTCATATATAGGCGGTGTAAATAGTTCCCTAAATCGAGATGAACATGCACCCAATCTTTTCTTCCATATACGACGAAACATGCAATTGATTTATTAGTTCTGTACACAAGTGAATAAGAGAAAACAAATGAACGAGTGCAAAATGTAAATACAAGTGAACATAGTGCCACATGTGAACAAATGTGACAGTTGTTCCTAAGTGAACCCAAGTGCAAAAAATGAACAATCTTTCATAATTGTGATTCACTTAATTGAAAAAAGTGAGCCGAAGTGCAAAAAGTAAACAACCTTTCATAAATAAAGTTACGAACACATGTTCAAAATCTGTAATTGTGATTCACTTGACTCGTTAATGTTAGTAAGTGAAACAAATGTCAAATTCATAACCTTTTTCATAATTGAATACAAATGAAGAAGCCCCTATATATGTGTCTATATATATATATATATATATGTGTGTGTGTGTGTGTGTTGTATATAAATACATATATATATGTATGTATGTATATATGTATATACGTGTCTGTGTATAATATTTGTGGCTACAATACGGAAATTAAAGATTGTGCGACAATATTAATTAATTAAAGGGAAATAAAGAAAATGGAACGTGGCCGAAGAGGAGGACAAATGCGCGCGGGGACCGTATAATAAATGCTCCATTTAACCACAAAATACCCACTCCATATATTATATATAATACTATTCTACTATTTATTTAATATTTAATATTTATTAATTAATCAATTACAATATATACAGTATAATTTCAGAAAACATTATCATTTTCCATAATTTTATTTTCATATAATATAATTAATAATAAATATAAATAATAAAAACCAATGAACTTTCTTGTTTGGAATGATTAAGTCCTTGAACTTTCCAAAACATGTTAAATAAGTCCTTGAACATTCCAAAATATGTTAAATAAGTCCTTGAACATTCCAAAATATGTTAAATAAGTCATTGAACAATTTTTGGAACAAATAAGTCCTTGAACATTTCAAAAAATGTTAAATAAGTCCTTGGACAATTTTTGGAACAAATAAGTCCTTGAACAATCCAAAACATGTTAAATAACTTTTTGAAAAAAATAAAGTGGTAAAATAGTGAAAAAAATCCGGAAAAAACCCAATGAACATTCATATTTTGAACGATTAAGCCCCTAAATATTTTTTGAACCAAAAAGTATTTAGATCTATAAAATTAAACAAATATAACAAAAAAGTACTTACATTTACAAAAAAATAATTACCATTTTAACTAGTTGTACAAGTCATTAGAATGTATCCAACATGTTTTATAAAAGTTCAAGAAGTTATTTAACATGTTTTGGATTGTTCAAGGACTTATTTGTTTCAAAAATAGTCCAAGGACTTATTTAACATTTTTTGGAATGTTTAAGGACTTATTTAATATATTTTGGAATGTCCAAGGATTTTTTTGTGCTAAAAAATTGTCCAAGGACTTATTTAACATGTTTTGGAAAGTTCAAGGACTTATTTGTTCCAAAAAAAAGTTCAAGGACTTAATCATTCCAAACAAGAAAGTTCATTGGTTTTTATTGTACTTTTCCCATATATATATATATATATATATATATATATATATAAGTTTAGCAATCAATAATGCATATAAAATATTTAATTTTTTATAAAATATTAAAAGTTTTTTTTGGAAATTAATACTATTACTTTTTTTCATATTAACGAATCAAATTTATACAACATTTTTACTATATTATACAGCATTTACAACTTATTATTATATGTCAATGCAACTTATTAATGTGTTTGAATTTTATAAAACTAACTTATAACCAATTGATAAACATTCAAATAGAATATATATAGACGTTGACCTCTATTAATATGACAAAATACTCTATAAAATGATAACCAACAGACATCATTCTCTCAATATTGGTCTCAATCATCGGATTTGCAAATAATGCAACCAGTATCCGATTCAACACTCCAAAATAAATTTTTATCGTTTGCCTTGTAATACTTATATCGGATAAAAGCAACATTAATCGGATATAATATAGATCAACATTCGGAGCCTAGCAAGTTCAAGCGTTCGGATCTCGGTCACCATAGAATCTATGGCTTAAATAAAATGTGAAATCAAATCTTAGATTTGATTATTCTCCACCCGAATTGAAGAATCCAATTGACCTATCCTTCTAGCCATTCCATCATGATTTTCAAAAAGTCACATTTTATTCCAAGTTACTTTATAATGCGTTTTAAGTCGTGAGTCCATGTGTGTGGATAAAGCGGACAATATCTGGTACGGTTGACCTGATATGTTATAAAGATTTCTTAAATAAAATGATGCTTATTCATTATTGTTATTTTCCTGAAGATGCTCCATTATTCAACTGATATAAATGCAATTCACCAATGAATCAATACTTTTCAAAAAGATTATGAAGTCCACGTTATTGACAATTGTCCCATGTTGCGACTGTTTCTGTAGCACCAAAATATTAGCAACTTTCGCTCCAAAATAAGTGTGGACTTGGTACGGTACCTATTTTTCTGCCAATACCGTGTACCAACCAATTATAATTAGTATGCGAGACCCTATACCATGCACCAACCAATTGTATTTAGTGTCGATGAGGAAGATTGGAGAATGATAGATCAAGTAAGGAGTTTAATGTTAGAATTTAGATCACGTGGTTTAGACAATAAAGGTGAATAATAAAAAAATTGAAAACTTTTTATTTCAATTTTTAAAACCCAAAATAAGAAAATTATTGATTAATTAAATTATTAAATAAGTCGGTACGACGATACTACCATGGTACACCACGTTAAAAACCATGTACCAACTAAGTCCAGACACTTGGTACAATATTGCCAACCAATTATAATTGGTACCGATTTAATTGGTATGACTGATACACATATTGTCTGGTTTAATTTGGTACGAATTTGCCACGCGTGCTCCAAATCAAACAAACGTGGGTCGTGCAGTTCGTCAAAACCTAGTCAAATCATGTTGTATTAACATAAACTTCTTATCCATAGTGTGTTTCGCGTTCCGAGCTTCGATAAGCACATCACCTATTTTTGACATATATGCCAAGGGTATACCCTTGAGTTTTTCTCTTATGGACCGACCATGTTGAACTGCTATGAAAATTACCTTGGACCATATGAAATGTTAACGAGAAGTTTTATACTAGAAAAAACTTGAAAAAAATCGTTCTCGTGCAAGAAATTGTCGAAGCCACACACTGTCCAAATCGAATGAACACTAGTCGTGAAATTCGTCGAAACTGACTCAAATCAAGTTGTATTACCACAAAAATTCCTATCCATGGTGTGATCCTCGTTCCAAACATCAATTTGACTAGTCATGAGCGTAAAACGGAGTCTCGTAACAAAAACTATGCATGTTTAAACGTGACACCCATTTTTGGCTAATACACCAATGCTATACCCTTAGGTTTTTCTCGTTCGAACCGACCATGCCGGATTTCCATGAAAATTTTTGTAGGCCATCTACAATGTTATTGAGAAGTTTTTCTTCATAAAAAACTTGAAAAAACCATTCTTGTGTTGGAAATTACCGGAGTCACGCCTTGGCCAAATCGAATGAACGCGCTTCATACAATCCATAGAAACCACTTAAATGGTGTTGTATTACCATAAAAATTCCTACCCATGGAGTGCTCCTCGTTTCAAGATTCGATTTGACTGGTCATGAAACAAAGTACTGCTGTAAAAGTTATGTACGTTTAAACGCGACACCGATTTTTAACCGATACACCAAGGATACGCCTTGGATTTTTATAATCCGGACCAACCATGATATATTGTCTAAAAAATTTCCATAGGCCATCTACATTGTTAATGAGAAGTTTTTCACCGATTTTTTTTTGAAAAAAAAAAACACACCTATGTCGAAAATTGACGAAGCCATGCGTTGGCTAAATTGAACAAATGAGCATTGTGCAGTTCGTTGAAATCCACCCAAATCATGATGTATTACCGCAAATATTCCTACCCATGGCATATTTTAGTTCCAAACTTCAATTTGACTGGTCATGGGCCTAAAATAAAGTCTTACAGTAAAAGTTATACACGTTTAAGAGCGACACTTATTTTTTGCCGATAGACAAAGGGTATAGACTTGGATTTTCTCCTCGGGACCGACCGTGCCGGATTGCCATGAAAATTTTCATGGTTCATCTTCAATTTTCAGTGAGGAGTTCTCCATAAAAAAGAACTTGAAAAAAAACCGTTCTCGTCGGAAATTGTCGGAGCCATGCATTGGCCAAATCGAACGAACGCGCATCCAGCAGTTCATCGAAATTCACATAAATCATGTTGTATAACCACAAAACTTCCTGCAACAGTGTGCTCCTCATTTCAAGCTTCCATTTGACTGGTCATGAGCCTAAAACGGAGTCATGTAGCAAAAGTTATGCACGTTTAAACGCAACACCCGTTTTTGGCTGATAAACCAACGGTATACCCTTGGCTTTTTCTCATTCGGGCCAACTGTACCAAATTGACATGAGAATTTCCATGGTTCATATTCAATGTTAATTAGAAGTTTTTCTCCAAAAAGAACTGGAAAAGGACTGTTTTCGTGTCGGAAATTGACGGAGCCAAACATTGGCTAAACTGAACGAATGCATCGTTCAGTTCATTGAAACCCACTCAAATCATGGTGCATTACCACAAAACTTCCTACTCATTCCTGCTCCTTGTTACAAGCTTTGATTTGACAGATCATGAGTCTAAAACGAAGTCTTGTAGCAAAAGTTATGCACGTTTAAACGTTAACACTTATTTTCGTCCTATACCAAAGGGGTACCGTTGGGTTTTTTCTCGTTCGAACCGACCGTGCCAAATTGTCATGAAAATTTTCATAGTCCATCTACAATACAAATGAGATGTTTTCCACCATAAAGATCTTGAAAAAAGACGTTACCGTGCCAAAAAATTGTCGGAACCACGCATTGACCCAAACGAACAAACACGCGTCGTGTAATTTGTCGAAACTTGTTCCAATCATGTTGTATGGACCATCGATATAAATAGGTGATTTTAAAGTATATACCAAATGTTTAATTCACTTTTTTTTTATAAATAAAATATAATTCGAGGCATGGAAAGTTTTTCGATGCATTTATTTTGACTTGCTTGGTCGGGTTTGACTTATCATCCTTTGGGTCGTAATTAATATTTAAAGTCTACGAATCAAAATCCTTTTCACATGCTTATCACTAACTTAAAAAGTTAATTATTAATTATTAATTATTTAATAATATAGTATAAAAATTAATTGATAATTAATAAAATAAAAAATAATTAAAACCCAATATAATCCATTATAACTCAGTCCATTAAGTCTCAAATTAAGGTTCAATTAAACCAAATAAAGACCAATAAAGTCCATTAAGATCCAATAAAACTTAATTAAAACTCAATAAAATTGATTAATGCCTTATAAAACCAATAAAATGGACTAAAGTTCTATAAAAACGAATAAAGCCCAATAAAATAGATAAGATCCGATAAAACCGAATAAAACCCAATATAACCCACTAAAACCCAAAAATATTGAAGAAGGTCCATTAAAACAGAATAAAACTCATTAAGGCCCAATAAAACCGAATAAAACTCAATAAAATTGGATTAAGACCTGATAAAACCGAATAAAGCCCAATAAAATGGATCAATGCCTAATAAAACTGATTAAACGAATTAAAGCTAAATAAAGTCAAATAAAGCCCATTAAGGCCCAATAAAATCAAATAAAGCTCAATAAATCCATTAAAGCTCAATAAAATGGATAAAGTTCAATAAAACCAAATAAAACTCATTAAGACCCAATAAAATTGATTAATGACCAATAAAATTGAAAAAAAAAACCTAATAAAACTATTTAAGACTCAATAAAGTCGAATAAAGTCAATATAACCCATTAAAACTCAATAAAACCTATTAAGGCCCAATAAAATCTCATAAAGCCATCAAGGCCCAATAAAACTGAATAAAGTCCACTAAGACCCAATAAAACTGAATAAAACACAATAAAATGGATTAAGGTCCAATTAAATCGAACAAATCCCATTATGGTCCAATAAAACCGAATAAAGCTCAATAAAATGGATTAAAGCTCAATAAAACCAAATAAAACTCAATAAAATGGATTAAAACTCAATAAAACCGAATAAAACCCAATGAAATCCTTTAAAGTCAAATATAACTCATTAAAACCGAATAAAAACCAATGAACCCTTTAAAGCCAATAAAATCGAATAAAACCCAATAGAAGGGAATAAAGCCTAATAGATCTATTATAGTTCACTAAGACTCATTAAAGCTCAATATAACCCATTAAAGCTCAAATAACACACATATATTATTTATACATTCACATATACACATACATATAAACATATATACAACATTTATACATCATATAATACATGTATCTTCAACAATATATACATATAGATCCAATCGTTGTTAGCAATTAACACACATATCTACACATCGTGTATACATATGTATATAACACGGGGCGACACACACACACACATATATATATACACATCGTATATACATATGTAGATCAAATCGTTGTTAGCAACTAACACACATATATACACATCATGTATACATATATATAACACGAGTCGACACATAAATATATCAAGCATACCCGACTAACAGAAAAACAATAGACATGTTACTACATCACAGAGCCCACCGGCCAGCAATGCCTTTAGTTCTGCGAGACAACCAAGCGAAGGAAGCAAGCTGGATATCAAACAACAAATCTTCAGCATTGATATACTCGATATACAAAATTTAAAATATCCTAAATAATAATATCCATGCCCTTAGTAGACTTGATAATCGAATAAATTCATTTGTAATAAGCTTGTGATTGTAATGTAGGTATAGGATTTAAACAATATTTATTAATTATATTTTTTTAATTTTGTTATAAAAATAGATTTGATTGGCTATAAAATTGTCTTTTTAACAGAATTTAATTTGTAATAAATTTAAATATTAAAAATACATTAATTAACATGTATTAATTCACCATCCAATAAAAAACAATATGTTTCGATTTTTATTATCAATCCTGTAAAAAATCCAAATAAAAAAAAATATTAACGAGCATATAAACATATATATACAACTAGCGCTTTTAAAGAACAACCAATACAAATTAATTGGTGCATGGTGTACACTACATATACATATATATATATATATATATATATATATTCCATCAATCTTTCATCACCGGCCGATCATCTTTTGTTACATGCAGAATTCACAATCCCTTCGTTTCCGGCCAACACCAGATACTTATCTTTTCTCGTTAAGCTCGTGCATTCAAACTCCACTGTCTTCCCAATCTCGTTTTGCACATAATTTGCAACATCGAAACTTGCAGACTTCCCATCACCATATGATGTTGATGATGAAACACCACTCACCATCTCCAGAAATCGAACTCTATAAACTGGGTTTGGATTCATCATAAACAAAAACGGATCTAAGCATTTCAATCCACCGGCTGTTGTCCCATAAAACATGCTAACGTGAGTATCCAAAGCCACTGGAACGATACGATCACTCAGCTCTGCAAATAAAGGGCTGAATCTCAACAGATATGGCTCCCTACAAGTTGTACCTTCTGGACAGACGACCAGGTCTCCTTGCTTTAACATCTTATCCATCGTTTTAGCATCCTGCTCTCTATCTCTTGTCAATCTAACGGTTCTAATTGGTGATATGATTTCGGACATTCGGCTCAGACTGTATGTGACTGCAGCAAAGGGTTTCTTGAGGCCAAAAGAGAGGTATAATGGATCGAGTAATGTTCGATGGTTACATACATACAGAAGGCCCTTGTGTTGTTTATGATCATTAATGGAGTTTTTAGTCGAGTTATTGTTGGAGAGCCTGAGTTGCATACCGGTGAAGGATAGGATCGGGGTCAATGCACCATAGGGTAAGAAGATTGCAATGATGGCTCGGAAAATGGTTAGAACCATCGCGAATGGGAACCACATGAACATGACTAGCATACTTAGTGGCTCGGGTCTAAAGGCTAATCTTCCATCATGAAAGATTAGAGGTTTTGGATATCTTCCTCTTGGGAGAGCTTGATATGCCATCTTTTCTCCATCGCTAGTTAAATAAACTTCCTGTGAAAACATAAACAAATCATTCAACTTCCAATATATATATATATATATATATATATACATATGCATATCATATATGTCCAGATGAGGTTATCAAGGGTGTTTATAAGTAATCACCTTGCTACAGGAGATCCAATCGTGCTTAATGGACCTGTTCGAGAAGCAAACCTTGGGTTCTTCTTCATCTAATACATCATTTAAACGATGTTTAATGTGGTTTTTGTTTTGTTTCATGAGACCCACAAAATACCCACCATAAACAATGAGATCTCTTCCAAAAACAAAATCAATCTCCAAATAATCTTTCAAGAAACCTTCAACCATGACTTGTGGCAACTTGCTAACACCAACTTTCTTTCCTCCTCTTCTCAACACATTGAAACCCTCCAACCCAACATCTTCCAAGAAAAACTTCGGCAAAACGGAGCTTCCAACTCGAAAGCTATCTTTCTTTATGCCAAAAAAGCAAACCATGACCATAATCTTGAGAGACAACTCGTCACTAACCAAACAAAGAAGTGGGTATAGAGTGAAGAGCACAAAAGCCCTAATTAGGCTCCCGGCTTCGAACGCAACCAACATAAAATACGGAAACACAGACGAAGATCTCAAGAGGGTTCCTTCGACATCGAAGATCAACGTCTTTTGTGAAAGATCGGATTGATCAGCGAGTGAAAATGGAGTTTGTGGTTTGAAATGAGATGCATGGGTGTTGCTAAGGGTTCTCTTGAGAGCTTTCGTATGGTTTTTATGGAGTCTGAGAAGAAGACGAGAGATGAAGAGAACAAGCTTGAGAGTACTGTAAGGTAAAGCCTTGAAAACCATATTTGTGATGGAGGCTATGGAGGAAAATGGAGGTATATTTATGGTGGTGGAGTTGATAAAAAGGGCTTGCATCTCCCATATTTAACGAATTTGACACTCTCCCTCATAAATATAAGAGCATGAGCTGGAAACTGGAATGCAATGGTTGACATCTAGAATTAGTATTTGGCAACAAGAAAATTAAATATATGGACCAGGTCAGGTCTAACTTAATCGCCAATTTTCTCTCTTAATTATATATGTAACCTTTTCAGATCTTCTTCATCATCACCCTAAGAAAAAACACTTAGGGGCCGTTTACCAAATGCTTACTTGGGTAAGCGTTTACCAAGTTACATTACCTTACCGGATGAATATGACAAGAACCAAGAATCTTACCCGGTAAAAGCTAGGCAAGGACCGAGAGTTTTACCCGGCAAGTGAGGGCAATGACTCTTACCGTGATCAGCTCTTACAGGGTAAATTGTTACATATATATATATATATAAATTAATAAAAAAATCGAGGTAAGAATCAATGTTATTATACAAGAACTCAAATCATGTTTGATGACTTGTAAGTGTTACACTTTTTCTTATAAGAACCATCTATATGGTAGTGACTTATAAGACCTTTACTTCTTTACCTATATGAACCTTACATCGAGGATGCACTTGCCTTTCAGACCCTATGTCATCACAACAAAATCTTGACTTTGCGTACAGGATGTCAGATATATTTTAATATATTAGAAGGATACTAGCGCAATGTAGCGAAATACATATTGATTTTAATATTTCATTTTATTCTTTATTTCAGTCGATGTTATAATATGGTCTTATGTGATTTTGAAAAAGCGATAATGTTTTTATTTTTTAATAAAATATAAATTTGAAGATATCATAAAATTTTGACAAAAATATCTCGATATTAGCATCAAATTAACTATTTAAAATCCTCATTTTTTGTGTAATTTTTAATTCAAATTTTTTATTGTAATTTAATTTAGGTTCAATAATGAAATAATTTATCTTTGGTTTAATAATATAATTTTCTTATAATGATAATAATTAATTATTTTGTTAAAATTTGATAGTTATCCTAATTATATTTTAAATTTATTACATTTTAAAATGAGATGTTTATCCTCTATTTGATTATATTTATCTGCAGTTAGTTACACGAATTCAAATATGAAGCTTTAATAAGTTGTACTTGTGCATAATTTACTTGTAATCTTGAATTTTAAGTAATATGCATCAATATACAGTATTTCATGCATAAAAAATAGTTTTTAAGAGTTTTTGTCAAATGCTTTATAATATAGTATAGATTAACTGAAGGGTCCTTTTATTTTTTTTGGATAAATCTTCCTCCCACGACCCTACTTTTAGGCGCCGTTTTTATTTGTTTTGAATTTATTATAACTTAGTAATTATACAATGGTATCGATTGAAATTCAGATGTACACCAAGTAATTATACGATGATATCGATTGAATTATGTGATATATCATATGATCTTTTTCATCTACGGCTACAATTTAGAATATCGATTAACATATATTTATTTCATAATGTGTTTGTTTCACAATGTGAATCGTTTTAACTTGTTTGTGAAACAAAAAAGTCACACATAAAAAGTTTCACATTGTAAACCATATACATATGAAGCAAGCAAACACATTGTAAAGCAAATAATGTTCAGAAAAAATTGAGTATTAAGACACGTTTTTAATGAAGCAGTAGCATAGGACAAGGTATACCGTTGCATAGGTCTGTCTGCCTTGATAAGAAAGTAGCAACTAAGAAAACGACGTCGCGATGTACCACCGTGTTTTGGTGATGTCATTTAATGATTATGGAATATTTTTGAAAAAGTAAAGTAGTAATTAATTCATTTAAATGATTGAAATTGGCGCGTTTGACTTTTCATAGCAATAACTTGCAAGAGAAATATACGTTTTATCGTATGGAAATTAATTAAAATGAGTTTCAAATTAATAAAATGATTAATTTAGACGTTATTAATTGGACCAACATAACATTAATAGTGGTTACGCTTTTCAGTTACTTATCAATGTTTCCTTAAAAGGGAAGATCAGATAAAAAGAACATTAAAATAACAAAACATAACAACAGTTGAATCACATGTGATTTTGCATCGAAATCCTGTTAATGCATGGGTGTACGGATGACTTGGCCCGCGATATAAGTCGCAGATAATCACGTGTAATTTTTACACATAAGTCGTAGATGATCTTAATTCATAAACTCGATTTTGACGTAAATCAAAAGCTTATAAACACAAAAAGGTGGTAAGGTCCTCTATATTAAGGCCAAAAATGAATGCTCATCTAAAAGGTCGACTTACTAGAATTAAATTAACAATAATTGGGCGGTTATAAAATGAACGAAGCCTTCTGAAATGTGAAGACTTAGAAATTTCAGATTGCATATGACTTTCTGAACTAAACTTAAACGTAGCATTTTCAAAAAAGTGTGGCTTTTTGAAAATTGCTTTTGAATAACATTTAATGCATATCGTTTAGGTTATGTGAGCACTGTCAAGGAAGCTGCCCCTAGGACCCCTGCAGGGGCCTCCTTCAACCTTCGTCATATGGTGACCCCTTATTCTAGGAAACTTATATATGTGTGCATTTTGCATATTTGAACCAATATTATCGCTTAACTACAAACTCGATCATTATCTAACTGCATAAAATGACATGATATTCACTAAAATCATCACCATAAAACCACTATACATCAATATTTCTATTATCATCCCTTGAACCTTTTAATTTCAACATATATTTCTCGTAAGTGTGAAACTATTTTTTAAAAACAAAAAGATATGTGTCAAGCAACCCTCTCCCAAGTAGAGATTGACGGCAACAGCGTCGGGGATCCTCATCCCCGTCCTTGATCCCCATCACTGCCCATATCCACTTTGGGTGTAACATCTCAGACTAACCGTACAAGATATTCACTGCTAAATGAAAAACTTTTACCTATGGATTTTTCTCTGAGAAATTTGTCGCTAAAAGCATGTTTCTTCACAAAACCGTCACAGAAATTGATGGGTAGTTCAAATCAATGACATATTACCCAAAGGTTCTCTGAGTGATCCATTGGTATTGTCTCAAAAAACATGGGATTATGCCGAACCATTGGTATTTTCTGAAAAATCCATCAGTAATCACCGACGGAAATTTCCCCAGGTCATTGTTATGGGTAAAAATCATTTGTTTTGTAGTGATTGTTTGTTTTGTCCATGCATGTACTTACGTTTTTAAAACATATCTGATAGAGGAGGTATCTAGTCATGTATAAGACAATTTTTGTTCTCATCCCAACCGATGTGGGGAATATGATTGCATCCCTCTCCCTTGTAGATCAAATATTATTATCTTTTTTTTTTCCATAAATATATTAGTTGATAAAATGTTTAATACTTAAAAGTTAAAACCATTAATTTTTATTATATATAGTCGGAGGTTCAAACAAAAACACTTTCATTTTATGAAAAATGTAAAATACCTTCATCACATGTGGAAATACACGTGTGTAGACCTGGTGGTGTGTGGGCGGATTACCGACAACATATGACACCTCCGTATCACATGTGGTTGACTATAGTAAAAGAGTGTTTTCACAATTTCGTAAAACAAAGGTGTTTTCGTTTAAACCCTATATATATCGGATTCTAGGATGAGGGTTCCAGTTTCAAATTGAGGATTCCCCGTATAGCCGTCCTAGTCCCTATTCCCGATCAAACCAGATACAAGTATCGTGTTATACGTGGAAAAGCGGTTTCATTTTTGCCATCTATGCTCCCAAGTTTACTCAAACATAAGAATGTAATAGATATTAAGTTTGAATTTTCTTTCATAATTAATGTTGTCATCCACTTGTTTCTGCAAGATTAAGGTACGTAGTAAGGTATGAACCACATGATTCAGAAGCCTTCAAATATTTATTGCGAACAACTCGTTTATGAAGACCTAATTAAAGAGAAATCTTCAAACTCAAACTTGAACTATATACCTAAACGTATCAATCTAAATGGTTGAGAAGAGTTCAAACTCCTTTTCAATTGATCTTATATGTCATGTTATGTATTTTTAACAGGGTCGGGTCGTTCAAATCTCGTCGAACAAGAAAGGAAGAAACGAATAACAAGAAAGAGGAAGATTAACTACACTCGTTTATAAAAATTCACGACTAGGAAAACAAAGATGAATAGGGGTCGTTAGAGTTCAATCATTAAATTAGAGAGCTAAGCCATGATTGCAGATTTCCAACGGTATTTGGAAATCAACATATTTGAATTGCCAACGTGTGGTTCCAAGTTCCAACGTGTTACAGAAACGGAAACTTTGTGATTCCCGATGTAATTTCCCAATGTGTGGTTCCAAGTTCCAACCGTCTTTTCTTTTATTTACTCGTTCTACTTCTCCTTCTAATTGCCGACGTCCATGTTCTTTCTGTGCTGCTTCTTCCCCCTTCTTTCTGAACAAATCAATGCTTTCATTTTACTTTTTTATAATTATATCTAATTGACTTTTTAATATGAAAATGCAAGCGTTTAGTTGACTATAATTTAAATAAAATATGTTTCTTTGGTTCACTAAATTTAATCAGGTGGTGACATGGTAGCGGTGATGGTGATGGCAATGGCAGATGATGATCGTGATAAAATGAAATAGATTAGAGTAAATATAAAAGCATAATAATCTTTTTTTAAAGATTAAATGAAATGGGGTTTGAGTTACTTACGAAAACCCAAGGAATCTAAATTTATATCACATATGGAATTGAAATTAGACACTAAAACTCGTAGAATGAACTAAACACATGAAATTTGAACAAATAGAATTTGATCATTCCAATTACTTTGGATTTAATCTAACCAAAATGCCACCTTACTTTCTTGATGCCTTCCATTTTAACCCTTTGAATTTAGGGGTTGTTTGTTTACCTCTTAATAGTTTCATTAAGAGGCAACATTTGAATCATTAAGAAGTAAATCTTGTTTGGCAAAAAAAAAATTTGCCTCTTAATGGTTTTAAAACCCTTTGAATGATTTTGTATCATGAATTTCCCTTAACCATTAAGCGCCCTGATTTCATTGTAAACAATTACCAAATAATTATATTTTATTTTACACTATATCATAAAAGTCTCTTAATCATTCTACACCAAACCATTCAACAACTTCTAAATAACCCCTTAAACCAACACTAGTAATCAAACTAGATAAATACTTTTCAAACCATTACCATACCACAACCATTCTTTTCAATCCAAAAGCAAAAATCATTAAAATATCAAACACTCCCTCTCCAGTCTCCACCAATTACGTGAATACACTTCAACAAAGACAAAATAAAAATACCAACTAAATAAAACAATTATGCATCCTTACGTGATTGGTAGGACATAACATTTTTCGCACCGACAGCAGTTTGGTCTTCACATGGGAGGGTTAAGGAGCGTTTACCAAATGCTTACCAGTAACAAACGAGGTTCTTACCCGGTGAGGGAGAAGACTCTTGCACCTTTTTGTTAGCAACTTGGGGGGTGTTTGGGATTGCTTATAAAAACAACTTATTGATTTATTCCGGTGTGGCACCGGTAATAAGCACTTTTGAGTGTTTGGATAAACAACTTACACCGGTACCAAACCGATAATAAGGAGTTTTTGAAAAAGTTAAACCCTTCTGATTTATAATAAGTTGATAAGTACTTTTATAGAAAAACAATAATTGTTTCAAATAAGCAAATTCCAAACACCCCTTTAATGAACTTAATGGGACTAAGAACTTATTCGGTCAACAATATATGACTATTTGATAGTGGTTTAAATCTATATAAAGTGGATTATCCAGTAAGCTTCTAGAGAGAGCTTTATGTAGAAAACCAAGTTTTTTCAAAACCTGTCCCTCCCAATTAAAAAGCACACTCCTATCTATGATTAAACCTTCCCAACCTATACAAACAACTTTATTCATGTAGGACTTAAATAAAAACCAACCAACCAGCCCCTTACCTAGTTAGCACTTACAAACAATCCATTTTGATGACCAAGAATGTTACCAAACAAGATAAGTAACGATGACAACTCTTTTCGATAAGCATTTGATAAACGGCCACTAAGATGCTTCTTTGCAAATCAAATTTATGCCCAATAACCAACATTAGTATTTTAGTACCTTAAAGATACTATCAAGAAGCATCAAATTAATATTCACCAAATTGGAAGATTTAACTCCAAATCTAAAATCTAAAGGCAAAACAAAGTCATGTTCCATCGATTTCAACAACAATCACGTCCTAAAACAAGGAGAACAGAAAAAAAAAAGTAGCAACAAGTTCATAAATAACCAAAGAAAAGCTAGATTGTGATACTTACCTAGACTCTGCCTTCCCAATCCCAACCTGCAATGGCCCCTGAAAATTTGCAAGTCAAAATTTAACTAAGCCACTGAAAGATGATTTTTTTTTCTAAGTTCTGAATCGCTCAAGGACCCATAATTGGTGAAACATATACCATGCACCATGGTACATGAATAAATGCTTGTTCGACCAAGAGATACAAATGAAGTAATATTTACACATGCTAGCTATGATCAAAGAGTAAGACGACTCACCAGATTTCCTAATATATATGATCTAATATCGATTATATGTCTCCCCATAATCCTCGTGCCTTTGGCGTTGAAACTCGTCATAACTGTTGTTGGACCTCAAAGAAGAATAGTTGTCAAGTTCTGGATACCTTACTCTTGACTCCATTGGCATATTGTTAGTATACGGATTTCCGGAAGTATTACCATACTCATAATAATTGTTATTATGCTTATAACCAACAAACTCTGAAGTAGGCATTTGCTGACAGGCTTGTTGCCGCCTTCTTTGGACGTCGAGTTGAAGAAACTCTTCCCACTGCTTTGCATGCATTTCGCGCAACATAGCCAACCTCTTCGTGTAACTTTCCCTAATTTCCTTAACAGCCTGTTACACACAGGGAAAAAGTTATCACCCATTTTCCCCTTTCGAAGAATGTACAGGAGAGGGAGAAAGTGTAATACCTTAAAAGGCAAGGGGAATACGAGATTTAGTTTTGAAGGATCATTCGAATGTTTGTAGTCCAATAAATAGCAGGAATAAACAAAAACACATCAAGTACAAAAAATGAGAATCTACGAGAATGGCATACCTCACGATGCCTGTAATTTTCTTCATCTTCTTCCTTATCTCGAATTTTTGCAATATCCATTGCATCGCTCTTATACTCCAGCTCTAGTTCCTCCAAAGTCTGAGAGAAGGTAGAATAGCCTCCCTTATGGGTAGACTGCAAATCAGGTCCACGTTTGTCTGCATCGCGTCTTTCATTTCGGTGCACAGCCCTATTCTGGCTGTGATTATCATTTAAGCTACATGAACCACCAGTGTATGGTGGGCGAGCAGGAGATTTCGAATGTGTTGATCTGCTCCGGCCTCCATCATTCCCATAAGCTTCATCAAATGAAGAGCGTATTAAACACTTTGATTCAAGATGCCAGACAACGAACACATCGTTAACTACACAGACTAACTTAAACTCTCATAGAGAACCCATCGGTAGCAAAGGAGTCTAGGATATGCTTTCATGAAGACAATCGGGTTCAATTCAGACCCACCCAGAAATTTACTTCAGAATCCAACACATAATTCTTGAACATATGAACTTACCTCTGACTGCAAATAAAAGAACAAGCAAGAAGCAAAGTTATTATGTAATTTGAGGCCATAAATAGAATTTTCACTAATGAAGAACTAAGAACTACAGAAGGATCAAAAGGGAGTATGCATAAGCTAAAAGCATGATTTTGCATCTATACACAGGCGGCACATCTAACCCTATGTTATTCCTACCTTGTGGGGATCCCTTTGGGTACTTCTGAAATTCCTCACGCACATGCTCTTCAGTGATCTTGTCTTGTCTGCCAGACCTCTGGTTATAGCGTGAAGGATTTCTTGGACTAGGGATGGACTTCTGAGAATCAGAGCGTCCCATTCTGGAGGCAACAGGACTTCTCCCTTTTGGTAAACTGGACTTGTCCGCATTGGCATTGGAAATGGATTCACCTTTTTTGTCACCCTCATTCTTAATTCTGTGAACAGCATCCACACCCTTGGACAATATCTGTCCGTCCTTGCCACTAACAATTATAAATTTCTCCTCCATTCTAATTTTGCACCCAACATCCTTCTCAATGTTCCTAATAACCCTGTCACTGAAAAGTGCTTTTACTTGAGGATCTCTTGCAGGAACCCTTTCAAATAATTCTTGAGACTTCCGACTAGCCCCAAGAGTAGACGGACAACCCTATGATAACCAAATGGTACATTGAACACCAAAAATGAATTCTCATGTAAATTAGTTTTTTAGAACCCAAAAGCACACAAAAGAAAATTTGAAATAACTAGAACCAAATGTTATTTTGAAAAAGAATATCACAGAATAACACTCTTCAAGCATTAAGAAGTTATTGATGACACATTTAATAATAATTGTGCTACCAATGGTATTTCCTAACAGCCTTCTAGCATTGCAAGATCATCATAACTGTATGTGAAAGCAATACATGAGATGCATCATTGGAATTGTTTAGCAATGCTATCTCACAAAAGCATAGCCAATGTCATAGTGTTCTGCCACCCTTAAATTGTAAATGTGAATATGAAAGAAGTGGACCAGACACATCTGATGACTTACTATTACCATAGAGGTGGAAGTACTTCAAGATTTATTACCCTATATGGACGCTTATATCCCATAAGTTTCAAGAAATGGTTTCTTGATACTTATGCTTGGATGTCTCCCTCTTCCTGAACTTTTTGTTATAACTGAAATGGAAGGCCCACACATTTAGAGAAAGTGCAATGCCAGTAACAACTCAAGCCAGGCCCTGCCTTATGTATGTGACAACAACTTTCAGCAACCGATCAGACAAACTGAAACCTATTTAAGATAATGGCATTAAATACCTGGGTAAAGTGACTGGATTCTCCACATATTTTACAAACCATTTCTTCTTCCTTTCTTTTCTTCCAGTTCCTTTCAGTAGCTTTAGATTTTGCCTCCCAAACCTTAGCTTCACGACTAGTAAAGTCAGTGGGGACGGCATTAGGATCTAGGGGTTCCTCTTCTTCATCTGAACCAGCATGGGACCTTTTGCTTGTTTTTGCGGTTTCAGGCACACCAGTGGTAGTAGATCTTGGGGGACCAGTGTATTCCTTGTAGAGTTCGCTAAAATCATCATCAATGTCTGAATCTGCTCTATTAGCCATTCTTATGGTTGTTAAACAATATATAATCCCTGATCTGGAAGCATGCCATTGATACATAATAAGTAATCATCATCACAAAGAAAGAATAGAAAACCAAATTAAAAAGATTAATGGAAACCAAATGATATTACAAGGGTAAAGGGATTGTGGCATGTGATATACTGATAAGCTAGAGTGCTAGAAATTAAATTATACTTCAATCCAAGCGCAATGCTAAAGATGAACGACGTGCAACAATACATAATGCATTGCTTGCAATATCATAAAATCACCCTTCACCTAACAAATGCTGCCTACCTTACAGATAAGTTATTTCAAATTCGATTATTGAGATAAATTTTGATATTCCTAAATTTGCCCAAAATTCTTTACGACTGGATAAAATATCAGTTTGTTAACTTGTATATCATCATGTGCAAAATTGTTACAAAGATACTTGCAAATAAGTTAATTTAAATTAATAAAGCAATATCTTTTGGGAATGGACAAAGTTTGACTGAAGCAAAACATTTACAACTAACTAGTCAGCTACCCCTAATCTACAGACAGGGGCCACAGAATATATATTGACACATAGTTGAAGAACACACAACAATGAACAACCTACTGATAATTCCAACTCAGATGATAGATTGTCTGAAATCTGAATGATCCATATTTCTTTAACAACGATCAGTATAACAACTTGCATCAAGAGATCATATGAATTAAGCAAAAGCCTGACTGACAAGTGGAGCACTTGCAAGAAAAGAAGTTGATTCTAGACATGCGCAGACCTATCATCCTAACCCATTATTTTCTTTTGTTTTCTCATACAGCAACATTGTTGCTCAAGACAGTGAAAAGAACTGCCAAAGGATAATGATGAACAATGTTCAAACTTAACAATATTGATCCCCAGAAAAAAAAAATCATTTTAACCATCAGTTAGCAACATGCCATTAAAAAACTAACATAGACACCAGTAATGTCATATGCTAACTCCACACTCCCTCCAATCCAAAAAAGTGATACGCTTTTTTACATTTGACACCAAACAGTTGACGTTTCAATTCAAAAAACTGTTGAAGATTCTTGTAAAATTTAAAGCTAAGCAAATCATAGTTACAACAATATAGAACGAACAAATGTTAGGTATCCATTTGTGATATGGACCAAAAATCCATATGCATTTTTTTGGAGAAAACTAGTATACAAAACAAAAGGTCTAGAAAAACAATGCTATAATGTTATCATCCCAGTCATTGTGATATTATGAGTGAAGAAATTTAGCCTTAATGACTATCATCGCCAAAGTTTCATGAGCCATAATTCAGTTTCACATACAAATATACAATAGCAAGCATTCAAAGTATATACGAATTACGAGAGTTTAGGTTTAAACGAAGAAAACAGATTCGCGCACATAAGATCCCTAGAATATCCAAATCTGTAAGCATAAATCAACATAAGATGAGATGGAATACAGAGTAGTAATATCCATCTATAAATAAAAAGAAACGATAATTCCGGTGATGTTACTAGGAGGATCACTCACCGGGGACAGCAACGGAGAGCAGAGGCAGGAGAAGCATTTAGGGCTCGCTGTCACTGCAAACTGGATGTTTATTTGATGAGTAAATTACGTTTTTAGTCCCTGTGGTTTGTTAAAATTGTTATTTTTGTCCTTATGATTAGGGGTGTTCATAAAATCTGTCGTACTAGCAAACCAGACCGTTTTTTGTGGTTTGAGCTTTAGAGATTCAGTCCGGCTTGAAAAATAACCAAGCCTTCAGTTCGGTCAGGTCTATGGTTTGAACATTTTTTGGAACGGTTTGGACCGAACCGACTACCAAAAATTCATATATTAATTATATTTAGATTTATGTTATAAACTCAACTTTATGTCACAATTAAAACAAGGTTGGTCCAAGACATATTGTTTTTAGTTTTTATTTCTCAATTGACCATGTCATCGAAATTGGTAAAATTCTGTACTTTGTTAAAAATCAAATCCAAAATTTTTGAATCTTTATTTGACTTGCCCAATGTTTGTCTAAAATTCCAAATATTATTAGTGGGTTTTTTTTAAACTTTTTTCAACTTACACGTATATTTTTTTAGTTACAAAGATAGACGTATCGTTTATAATTTGGTAGCCAACTTTTTAATAACGTTATATTGATAGAATTTATATGTTTTTTAAATTTAACGCCCATAAGAGGCCTAAACCGTCAAAATCGTTAGACCAGATCGTCTTTTTCTGGTCTTATTTGAACAGTTTGGTTACTTGTTGTCAAATCACTCGTTTTGGAAATTTCTTAAATCGTTGTTGTTGTTTGGTTTGTGGTTTGGGAGAGTTAAACCGTCCAAACCGGACCGCAAACACCCCTACTTATGATTTAGAAATTGTTGTTTTTATTACTATGATTTGTAATTTATTGTTATTTCTATCCTTTTGACTTATAATTCTTTGTTGTTTTGGTCATTTTTACTTAAAAAATAAAAATTAGTTTAAGAACGAAAATAATAATAAATTGTAAACTATAAAAATAAAAATCACAATTTTCTAAAACTATAAAAACGAAAATCAAAATTATAAAAAAAAAAACGAAAATCGTAATTTACTCTTATTTAATTTTCATTTTTTGTCCTGGAAAAAGCCCTATGCGGCTCTGCAACTTCCGTGAATATAAGACGAGCACATCACACCCTTTAACTATGACTTTACTACAGAAATAGTCCTTGTGATTTAAATAACTCAAGTTAAATCCCTAAAGTTTTTAAGTAGATGACAGTAAAGGGTGAATCTTATCAAAAGGCAGGGTTTGTAGAGGTTGGGACGTATGGAAATTTGAATCCACTTAGAAGAGTTGAGCAGATGTTTCTGTGAAAATTAACTGATTTGTGCGTAGTGATGGGAGATATAAAAAAAGCATAAACGACACTAGAAAAAAAAAACTTGAAAATAATAAAGACGATGTTGCATAATTAAATGCTAGTTAGAGGTAAGCGACCAAAAATCTAACCCTGTACCTATCATCTACCTTACTAGCTCCCTTCCTCCCGTCTAGGGGCCTAAACCGACTACGCCCCTAGTTTACCAACATGATTGTGTGTCTTCAAGAACTCTTATCAGATGTCATATACTCGGCTTACCACTCATCCTTACTCCCTTGACCGCTACATTTTCTACCCTCCTCACCAGAGACATCCCCCATCTCCCGCAAACGTGGCCAACCCACCGTAATTTTCTGATCCCTCTCTAACCCGAACTGTGATGGATGCAAAGTGTCGACCGATAGACGTCGTTTGGAATCCTTACAAACATGAAAGTTGGTCCGCAGACAACTCCATCTATGCATCCTCATTTCTGCATCACATTATATAAAGTAAGAAGTATCAAGTCTACGTCGATAATTTTACCAAAAGATTACCAACAGCTTAAAATTTAAGTAAAATAATTAAAGACAAATTTTGAAACCACTATGGTGATCCCCCGATGATTAGTGAAGGATCGTTTGTGTATTATATTATATCTTGTTTTTCAATTCTTTTACTACGATTTTTTTCCATGATTAGTCGGTGATATTTTGATGAATGTGGCCTTCCGAAATCCCACACTGAATGTGGCATTCAGTAATCCATCATTGAAATGGTTGTCCGATATTCTTTGGTTCCATAAAGGTTCTTGGTGATTCATCGTTGAAAGAGACATTTGGTAATCCGTCAATGATGTCTTAACTTACCCACAAAGTTTTGAGCACAAACTTCGAGTGACCGCTTACCGAAGGAAGGTTAGTAACCTTGTCCATTAACGTTTTGAAGTCTCATGTCACTTAGATTTGCAACATTTTTCTTCATATATGCTGGAATTTTCATTCTCTTCTTTTGGAAAATAATCAAAATGGAGTTCCATGTTTGTACACACACACACATATATATATATATATATATAGAGAGAGAGAGAGAGAGAGGGGGGGTTCAAATGAAAAAAGTAACCAAATAAGATAACACGAAAACAGTCAAATCACGTACAAAATCACATGCATAAACGAACCCACCGGTGCCACCGGTGGCACGTGGCACCGTATTATTCCTCTATCGAAAAGTAAACGAAATTTAGTTTCATGAAAGGTGCAACTGTATCGATTTGTTGTATGCCACCGTATAGTATATATTTTTAAACTACAATAAGGACACAAGTTTTCCTTGGTAGAGTTGGTTGCAAAACTTTTCTTCCACCCTAAACCCAAGTTTGAATTTCGTTGGTGTCATTTTCTTAGTTTTAGCTTTTAACTTCAAATTTATTACGAATTTGAAAAAAACTTGCAATAAAACACTTGAACACAAGACCTTAGATATGAAAAGTAATGAACTAACCGACACACTAATTATGATGTTGCAAAAAATATCTCGATATTTGTTTCTTATAGTCAAACAATGTCATCGTTTGAAGAAAAAAAATCCGGGTTTGTCCATGATTAAATGTGATTTTATACTAACAATCTAAGCAAGGGGGTGAGTCACCGCAAAAATCGTGTGAATCACATGTGATTTTAGTGTAAAATCACATGTAATTTGACCGTTTTACTTTTTCTCTTATTCGGTTATTATTCTCGTATGAACTTGACTTTGACTATCTCTCTATCACAAGTCGCAACCTCCCAAAGAAAAGAGGAAAGAATAACAGAAGATAAAAACCACTAATTTAACATGAAACTAAACCAGTATGAATCTGTAATTAATTAACCATAGAAAATCATATAATGATCATATATCATGTTTATTATAATCTCATAAATCAATGGAATGAGCAATCGATATGATCGGTCTCATTCAGAATTGGACAATGCATCTACCACAGCCTGCATGATTCTTACTCTCATTTGTAAATTCGATATGTATTCAGCTGTCTCTCTAAACAGCCCATCCAGACCTATTGTAGACTCCCCTTTTGGGATCAGTTTCTTTAGGGTTCTAACCTTCCTCTCGATCGCCATCGTGGTAGCCCTTCTAGAACCTTCTTGACCGACCCTTCGCAGTCTTCTCCTCTTTATCATCTTTAGAGCATTATTTCTGGTGGGATTTCTTCTGGTTTTCATTATGGCTAAGTTTGAATGATGCTGTTGGCCTCTTCCTCCTCCAGATGCTTTGATGGCTTGAATGTTAGTGATCAACTTCTGGTTCAAACTCCCTAACCATGTTGATCTCTTGGCTTGAGCTTCCATCACTTTCTTCCATAAAAGATTTCTTGATGAACTGTTCATGTATTTGCCTTTGATCTCTAATAAATCACCAAGTGTTTGTGAGAGATCTTGATCACCCATGATTCCTTTCAAGAAACTTGGCCTTCAAACAGTTTGGTTTCTGTAGAAACTGGATAGAATTCTGAGCTTTGCTTTTCTTTTTCTTTATTTCACCAAATAATCAACTCAATTATGAACGGATTGAATACAGTGGTGCCATTTTATATGTGTTTTGTAAGGTGGGTAAACTAAGCATTTTGCGGATAATGTTATATTAAGAATGCTCAAGTGATACGTGTACCCGTATAGACCTAAGGTTGGGAATTTTTTAACGTTTTCTCTTTTTATATATAACACTATATTGGAACCTTTTCCCACAATTATTGCTGAGATTCAAAAATCAGTTTTCAATTACAATAATAAAATTAATTAATCATAATTATAACTATTTATACGTGTTACGAAATTTGAGTTTAATCATAATATTTGAATTCTTTTTTCGGATAACGTTTCATTATGAGAAAAAGAATTGGAAAGAAATGCCATCATATTCATCTATATTAAGCTAGGGTTTAGTTTTCATTAAGATTAGTCTTTTTTAGACAAAAAAAAAAAAATCTTAAAACCGGTGGTTGTTAAGTTTATAATTATAGTTATAAAATAAGCCACAAAGTATATAAAAATTTGTGGATGATTTAGGGTTGTTTTGGGAAGCATGTTCTGGAGTGGAGAATAATGCACATGGACCGAAATGATTCTTTTTTATTTTTATTAATTAAAGAAAGCAGGCAAAAAAGAAACTTGTGTTTTCAGAACACCCTGGATTATTCTTCTCCAAATTCATTGCACATATATATAATCTGAAAATGGATATATATATATATATATATGTATATATATTCATATGCCTAGCTAGCCAAATACAGCTCAATTCAGCATATGCAACACGGTGGTTAGCTCCATGTTCCCAAACATGAATATAATATATACATATATGTATATATACGTATACACTGTATGTCATGATGAATAGTGTCTAGGTTGAATGTTCTAACATGTTCAGTATATGTCTCGGAAGAAAAATGGTTAATAGCATGCCACCACGATTGCGATATAAGTGACATGCATGCATGTTATACACTACTTCCAAACATCATGCATGCATGCTATATACACACTACTCATCATGCATGCATCTGTCTTTACATCAAATATTAATTAGGCATGCATATATATATATATATATATATATATATATATATATATATGTTGAGTTGAACCGCTATATAGATCTATGGATCACGTAAAAACCGATTAGATTACTCTTTAAAAGAGTATATGAGAATCGAATGGAGGTTTTAACATAAAAATAAGTTCGTGTCTAGTCAATGTGGAAATATCAAGTTAAATGGTCCAAATTTAGTCATATGCTAATATTAATTTTACCTATCCTTCTTGTTCCTTGATAATTAAGTTTCTCACATATAATATATATTTATATATATATATATATATATATATATATATACAGAGAGAGAGAGAGAGATCTGAACTTATAATTTTTGAAGTAATATTATTGTTGTGTGATATATATATATATATATATATATATATATATATATAAAGTGCTCAAATAAGAATGATACTATTTTACGAGAATGTGAGAACACTTAAATAAACAACCATCATAGTTGATAACTAACTGGTGATGCATACATGATCGACACAGGTGACCTTAGCCACAACCTAGTTGTAGGCCAAGTTGCCAACACATTATTTCATCCCTATGTACAATATTATAGTATGTGATGGTTGCATGTTTAGGTGTTTTCGTGTCCTCCTAAAATGGTTATGTTTTCGTTTTAACCTCCATATATATATATATATATATATATATATATATATATATATATATATATATATATACAGGGCCGGCCCTGGCCACATGCAGCCCGTGCGGCCGCACAGGGCATCAAAGCCAAAAGGGGCATCGAGTTGTCATTTATTACTAGTTTTGGGTTTAATAATTTGAGAATTGGACAACTGAGTTTTAACTATAAAAATAGGTCGAAGGCCTTAGTCATGAATACTGAATGCACATTGTTGGAAAAAGTTGGAAAAGTTTTTGTTTGTATAAAGTTGTGTGTATGAATAAAGTTGTTTAGATGAATTAATCTGTCTGTATAATTTAGAAAAGTTTTGTTTGAGAGAGTTTTTGCAGATGTAAGGAGCATTTTTTTAGTTGGAAGGAAAATGTTTGGAAAAAAAACGTAGCTTTTTATGTAA
This sequence comes from Cynara cardunculus var. scolymus, assembly GCF_001531365.2. NCBI lineage: Eukaryota > Viridiplantae > Streptophyta > Magnoliopsida > Asterales > Asteraceae > Cynara > Cynara cardunculus. The sequence continues at coordinate 12,729,188 of NC_037536.1, read as the reverse complement.
ACACCCCCTAGAAGCTTACTGGATAAGTCACTTTCTATATCATTAAACCACTACAAAACAATCATGCATAGTTGAACGAAATAGTTGTTAGTTCCATTAAACTTATTAAGTTGCTAACATATAGACCCTTAGTCTTTAGTCTTTAAACCTGTAACTTTTGAGTTTTACTCTTTGCTTACTACGATAGTAATTTGGATGTAATTTACTATTTTATGTAAAAACTAATTATAGTTTTCTTTGTCTTTTAAGTCCCATATATTGAAATAAAATTTCTATTTTGCTAATTTCAATTTAGAAAAAGGAAAACTGAAAAAGAAGGAAGCACGACCTTAATCTAAGATTTATCCTTTTATCTTTTTATATTACGTATTCGGGGTTTTGGTTTTTATGTCACTCCATTGTATTTTTTTTAAATAATCAATAAAAATCAACATGGGGATGATATACTTAGCTTGAATAGGTTTTAAACTCTTTAAAAAATCGCATGTTTCATTGTTTAAAAAATAGGTTTAGGGGCATTTTTTATTACTTTCGCACGGGGCATCAAAAATCTTAGGACCGGTCCTGTATATATATATATATATATAGAGAGAGAGAGAGAGAGAGAGAGAGAGGGGGGGAGATTAAGGGAAAACCTCCAAAAAAAATGAAAATATTAAGAAACACACTGGTAGTCATTCATCTGTGATATATGTACATATGCATAAAAGTAATTGAAATTGTTTCTTGGTTTCTATGCATGTGTATGCACTTGTGCATACGGGACAAATTGCTTACAAATTACTTGTAGACACATGTACATACCGTCCAAATGAATAGTTACCGAGATATTCCTCAATTTTTTATTTCTTATGGTTTCCCTTTAAACCGGACCACATATATGTATGTATTGTAGGTCATTCATTATCATTTGAAAACCACCAAATTAACATGTATATGATGCATCATGGATTAGATCAGTGTTGATTACTAAGCAAGCAATAATGATTAATTAAGTTGCTTGAATCGTACTCAATGGTACGTTCCATTGGATCATATATGATGAATGAAGCAAACAACATATACATGGCGTTCCCTGCAAGATCGAACATGGGTGCATGTAGGCTTGAGCTGTCAAAGTGATTTCTGTGTACCATGGGACCCCAACATATATATATATATATACACCTTAAATTGTGACCATTGAATGTTAATTAAACATAATCATTATGTTAAACTTGATAGATACTAATTGATCCTAAACCTTATTTATTAATTGATAAGAATTTATTAAATAATATTTAAACATGCATGTTAATTAGTTGTTAATTACTCACCTTTCCCAAAAATATATATATCCTAATGGCGTTTGGGTTCAATTAGTACCACATGAGCATTTCATCCATGTATGGATATGAGTTCACTTATGAACAATGTGATTATGTTTATTAATATTTGAGCAATTTTCACATATCTTCACAAAAGTTCGCTTGGTTATTCCATTTTTTTTATATTAACAGACAATGAACATTGTGTACTTACGAAAATATGTTAATCGGTGGTTTAGATGTGAGGTTGAGGAGTTGTTTGTAGGTTGAGAGTGAAAGAGACAATATCGGGGAAGATGGGTTAAGCTTATAGGGCCAGTCGTAGGGTATGGTATGGGTTATGGAGGATGGGTTCATTCGTTTCCATCTACTTGTTATATATATATATATATATATATATATATATATATATATATATATATATATATGAACCAGAATATTATTAATTAATTGGAAAATACTAATTTATATTAAATTAATTTTACCAAATAGAATGTGCAAAACGTTATCAGATGGGGTATGGCCATTGGCCAAGCCCCCTTTGGTTGCCATGTATTCCTTGTTTTTTTTCTTATGAAAATGAGCTTTCAAGCTTCATTTTTTAATTAGTAACTTTAAATGTATTCTAATTATTATTTGTTAATAGTAAATTACAGTTTTGGTTCATTTGTTTTTTTTCCCTTTGTTTATTGGGTCTTAATCCATTTTATTGGATTTTATTAAGTTTTATTGGGCCTAATGGGCTTTATTCGGTTTTATTAGATCTTATCCCATTTTATTAGGCTTTAATTCACTTACCGGACTTTATTGACTTTATCGGGTCTTAATGAGCTTTATTTAGTTTTATTGGACTTTATTCGGTTTAATGGACTTTAATGACTTTATTCGGTTTTATTGGGCCAAATGGGCTTTATTCGGTTTTATTAATTAATTTTTGTAATATTTTAATAAATAATAAATAATTGAAAATTTTTAATAATCAATAATTAAAAATTAATAAGTAATTAAAATTGTAATTATTAATTAAACTTGTACTTATTAATTAAAAAAATGGCCAAAAAATAAGCAAAGGATTGTCCATAAACTGACTCCCTCGATGATCCCTCACAGATCAGCGACGGATTGAGTTTCTAGACCCAGGGTGTGTAATTGGTTTTGCATCAAGTCCACGATAAACATATAGGCATCCGAACCTCATATGTTACCACGTTTGCCTTTCGATTTGATTTACGGTTGCCTTTCGATATGTAGCACAAGATTTCTGGAATGAAATTTGTAGTAAACTGTTGATGTTTTAGCATGAATAAGAGGAATATATTCAATAAAATTGTTAGAAACGAGAGAAATGGCAAAAACAAATAATTGGGCACAGACAAGTTGGACGGCATTTTAGTCATGGGACCAATACAAAATGCAAACGACAACTTTCTTTTTGTTTTTGTAATAGATAATGTTTTAAGAACAGAATCTGTAATATACATATAATATATACATATATATATATATATATATTATCATTTTAGGGTTGGGTTTTCGTGAGATAAGACTGTTTTCGTGAGACACGTGAAACGCAATTTTTACACTTAAAATTTCACAACAAAATATTGTAAAGGTAAAAAAATGCAAACTTACATAGCAAAAACACTGTGAAGGTACAGTGTTTACCTGTGAAGTTTCAAGTGTAAAAAGTGTGTCTCAGGAAAACAAGTTTGTCTTACATGATCCCAAGTCTATGATTTTATGTTATAACAAAGTGGAAATAGACATGCCTTGTGTTTAAACACTTGCTACATATACTTTACATATTCCAAAATGGATTTAATTAATTACGATATATAACAGAAATTAATTAGGAGTTATGAAGGTTTTTGGCCAAGAAGATGGAGACGTTGGCTGCAAATAATACCTAATTCGCTAGTTTTGTTGTGATTAATGTTGCCTTACCAGATCATTTACCTCAATAGATTAACATGTAAATGACCAAAAATCTTCAACGGTAAAAACCGAGAGTCTTACTCTCGATAAATAAAGATGACAACTCTTACCTTGTTAGCATTTACTACGTAAATTGTTATATACCATGTCATTTTGATGAACTAAAATCTTACCCAATAAGGTAAGTAATAACTGATAGTGAAAAAAGCATTTAGGTAAACATCCCCTTAGCCACAAAGTTGTCACGTACAAAAATCTGTCGTCCCATGTTTGATCTGGTCCGACATGGTATCAGACCGGAACAACACTGAATAAAACAAAAATGCATTTCTAGAAGATGGGTCACTGACAATCAAAGCATATTTACTGTTTTAAGTTAAATTTACATGGATAAAAGGTTGGTTGATTTTACCAACTTTCAACTGTCCCATTCCACTTTCCTATCTAACACAAACAAAACTACCATCTGAAAGGTGAAAAGGGCCAGAAATACAAACAAAAACTACAAAGAAACTGGTTGCAGATGATGATTCAACCTTGGGGTTTCAGGGTAAACTCTATCATCTTGTAGAATGAGCAAATTTGGGATGCTGGTTGATTCTCTCATCCAAGCAGCCACCATATGACCAGGTGATATGAACCGACCGATGTTTGATGTCGCAACCCTAAATGGCGATCCCATGCCGCTGAGAAGCGCTTCGATGGCTCTCTTAAGCGCACAATCACCGACTACTTTGCTGTGTTTACCCCATCCTGTTAAAATACTGAATCAACAATGGAAATGTGTCAAAATCTTGAAGATATCGGAAATATTCAAGATGATGTAAACCCTAAACACACCTCAATAAACTTGGCAACTCGTGACCTTCATAAACAATTGAACATATATTTAGCAACCAGGCATGAACCATGGCTCGGGCCGCACCAGAAGACATCAGATGTAAATCTAAACAAGAATCAGACCATGTGTTCTCCCATACTTGTCTGCGTTTCCCTTCAAGAACGACCAACTGGGCTCCTCGTTTCTGAAATTGTGTATACTTAACAGGTGAAATTTGCAAACTTCTATTTTGGTGGTTAATGGTTTTATGAAAATGTGCATTTTTTGCGTCTAAAATGTGCTCTAATATCATTGTTACCTGTCCAAAATGCCACAGCATGTCGGTCAAAGCGTTATAGAAGGCGGATGCAGTTGAAGAGTCCATCCGTTTGACTTCATCGAAAAGGGTGAGAGCATGGACCCATACATTTTCTCGATAGCCCATCAGAAGGCCATGTGCCACTCCGTAGACTTGATTGTCGAATAAACGTAGTTCTTCCAACAGCAAAGAAGCTTCTTCAAACGAACTGCAACGGCTGCAAACATATACCCAATTCAACTGACTTTTAACGGTTTTACACATCACCAGAAATATTATATTCCAACAGTAACATAATCATAACTAGTTCCTGATATTTTGTTTCTCATCTTCATTGATGTCTAAGCCCAAATTAGTCTAAACCAATAACCAAGCTTCCAAAAGGGGATTTGTATGTATGTACACACATATATATACATCCATGTGTGTGTACATGTATGCATACATGCATCTACCCTGGAAAGTTCAAATGAGAACCACAAATATTTTTAGAACTTGAGAACCAACTATTTCATGTATTATTCATCATGAATAACCCTAAATAATCATGAATATCATATCATTCATCATGAATATGTATTTTATTAGAATAATTTTCATCATGGATATCTATTAAGACATTTATCAATGAATAAAGCATGAACATTTACGGTTCTTATTTGAACCTGCCTCTACGTGTACATACTTCAACTTTTATGTTAGTTTTTGCACTTGACATGGGACTCTCAACGTTCCATTGAAACATATTGTAATCAGTTTATGATTTTTCTTTGGAAATAACGAAAAAAATCATGTTCCTTTTTCTTGTAGGCATATTATTAGTGAGTGCATTACTGAATTACATGGGTAAGTGCAAACCTGCAAGCGTTCAGAATAGCCGAAAACGTCACCACGTTTGGTTTAATTTCCAGCTCATGCATCTTGCGGAAAACTCCCAACACGCAGATAATCTCCTTTCTACCCTTACTCGCCTTTTCTACAACACTCAACTTTCCAGCAGCTAACTGCTCGAAAACCTTGATGATCCTATCTTCATCTCTGTTATCAAGCTTCTTGTCAGCATCTCCTTCGGGAATCATGGAAGGTAAACACTTGATCTCTTGTTCATTTTCAATCGAAAATCCCGTATCTGTCGACTGACCAAAAGCATTAATGATGGAATTGTAGGTGACAACATTTGGTTGAATCCCTTTTTTAGTCATCTCATCAAGTAATAAAGCAGAAGATTCCACAAACCCCTTTTTACACAAGGAATCAATAATTTCACTATAGAAAACAACGTCCGCCTTCAAACCTTCGTGCTTAAATTCCTTGTACATCTCGGTAGCTTCTTGATACAAACCACCTTTCAGATAAACACTAATTAGTGTCGAGTAAGTTAATAGATTAGCGGGAACCTTCTCCGTTTTCATCCTTTTGAACAACTCTTTAACCTTATCGTATCTCCCTTGCTTCCCGAACCCATCAAGAAGTGCATTATAAGTGACAACATCTTTTCTAAAGCCAGTACTTTCCATCTCCTTGACCACATTTAGAGCCTCCTCAAATCTACCTAAACTAGCATAAATAGCAAGCAGATTGTTATACGACACCCTATCAAGACGAATGCCAGCATATTTCATCTCGCTGACTAAACTTAACGCCTGATCCAACCTCCCGGATCTTGCACACCCGCGAATCACGGTACTATAAGTCACCTCATTAGGCATTATGTTCTTCGTTGGCATTTCTGCCATTATTTGAAAAGCAGAATCCATATGTCCACCACTAGAAGCAACATCCAAAAGCGTATTATAAGTATATATATCTGGATCAATCCCTCTATAACTCATCTCATTAAACAAATTCATCGCAGTCTCCCATAAACCCCCACCACTACAAACGGCAAGAAGCGAATTGTAAGTAATTCGATCGGGTTGAAAGCCGTTGCTCAACATATCATCGAAAATTTCAGAAGCCCTTTTGAAATCAGCACCCCCTTTACCACAAGCATCAATTAATGCATTATAAGTAACAAGATTTGGCTTCAACCCAGAAAGTTTCATGGTCTCAAAGACTCTAGAGGCATCATCAGATAATCCACTCTTGGCATAAGCACTAATTAAAGCAGAATAAGCATAAACTGTGTTTCCATAGCCATCAGTAACAGCTGTTTCGAAAACTTTCTTGGCTAAATCGACTTTCCCTAATCTACCAAGAACACTAATCACAGAACTAGCTAATTTACCTTGTTCTGTTCGTCTTCTTTCGCGACTAACTGCGAATTCAAAGCATTGGATCGCCATCGACCATTCATTTCTATTGCCCAATTCTCTGAACAAGAAGTTGTAATCATCAGACCCACATAGCTTGGGTTGAAAACCGAGTAAAACACTGTCAACCAATCGATCATCGCCGCTACATCGGATAAGTTGGTGGAGAGCATCTTCGGCTAAAACCGAATGCCTACTGGAGGCAGCGGCTTTCGGACGGCCAAAATGCATCTTGGAAACAAACCGGGTTGACCTCCGACCCGAGAAATCGGCAGCAAGTTCTGACTTTGAGGCGGAAAGAGGGGCGAAATTAGGGTTCCGATGGTGGAGAGATGAGGAGGCAGCGGGTGCGGCGGTGGTGGGAACTGGGGGTTTGTTTGCGGTGGGGTTTCTTGGTGTGGGAGGATGAAGAGAGACCTTGGGAGATGGGTGGTGGGGATTATGACCATTGTGGGTTCGACGGTGGTGGTTCTGGATACCTTGGATATGGTGGTTCTGATATGGTTTGGAGGTGGTTAAGGTTGGTGGTGGTGTGGAAGAGGCCATCACCAAGATAAGGAAGGAGGTGAGTAGGGTTTGAGGGATTGTGGATAAAAAGAGAAAGAGAAAGAGAAAGAGAAAGAGTAAGAGTTGAGCTGCAATAGTCTTACATTGGAATATCCACCCACACAATCAGCTGACTCAAAAAGTGCTGCTATTCAGCTCCCTCCATTACTCCTCAAAATCCTTATTTTCATGTAAATCATACATTTTTAATTATTGTCTTTTTTTATTTTATTTTTTTATCCATTTATCTGGTGTTGTTAACACCAATTAAATGGATAAAAAAGACATAATTTTATCTGTTAAATGGATTAAAAAAGACATAATTTTATCCGTTGTAGCTAACACTATGGTTATACATTTAAGTTACAATTTAGGAGAAAGCAATATTGGATTTTGGTTTGACTTTTAATAATTTATCTATTTTCTTGGTTTATATATTCATACTTTTATTCAATAATAAAATAAAATAAAAGAATTAATAAATAAATAAATGATTAGCAATGGGTGCGATTTTCACTCTAATTCATTCTCTGATCCTAACAACCAAAACACAAAGATTTGGCATCCATGGCCGACAAGATACGGTTCTTTTTGCTAATCAAACATCTTCCATTGATTTAAAAATCTTTTCTTGGTTTCTTTATCATGAAATCTAGTTTCATTTGCCGGATTATTCATCTATATCTTCTTTCCGATTTCCTCGCCTTCCTTCCGCCGTCCTCCGCCGTCCCACCTCCATTAGCTTTAAACTGCGGGTCAAAAGACGCCGCCAACGATGCTGATGATCGAAGATGGGAATCAGATAACAAATACCTTGTCGCCGCCCATAAATCCGTTTCCTCAACCGCCCTAACCCACGAACCGTCGCTAACTTCCGATGTACCGTACATGACCGCCAGAATCTTTAACGGCGAAACCTCTTATAAATTTGACGTCAACTCCACCAGCCGCTATATCATTCGACTCCATTTCTACCCATCAAATTACCCAGATTACAACGTCTCGGATTCGTATTCCGTCGTATCTACAGGTGCCATCACGCTATTGAACAACTTTAGTGCTTTCATAACCGCTGAAGCTCTTTCACAAGCCTATCTCATCAAAGAATACTCGCTGGCGGCTTTTGATTCCGATTCCATCACCCTTACCTTCAAGCCGGCTGGTAAATCGTTTGCGTTCGTTAATGGAATTGAGTTGATAACGGAACCGGAATTGTTCGATGATCAAGCGGCGTTGGTTGGGGTGGCGGAGGACGCCGGAACCATCGATGGGGTATCATCAAACATGCAGAATATGTTCAGACTGAATGTCGGTGGGCAGTTTATTCCTCCGACGAATGATTCCGGTGGGTTGATGAGAAGTTGGTACGATGATACACCTTATATGTTTGGTGCCGGTACGATCACCCACATCGGAAATGTTACAATTGAGTATAATGATTTGCCGGAGGCCACAGCTCCGGCGGACGTTTACCGGACGGCGAGAACTCAAGGACCCGATCCTAATGTCAATAAGCAAAGCAACGTGACGTGGGTTTTTCAGGTTGATGCTAATTTCACTTATCTTGTGAGGTTTCATTTTTGTGAATGTCAACTTGAGAAAGCTAACCAGAGGGTGTTTGAGATCATGTTGAACAATCAAACCGCATTCGCCACCGCCGACGTGATTGCTTGGACCGGCGGCAAAGGGATACCGACGAGAAAAGATTATGCGGTTTTTTCAGGCGACAAACCTGGAGATGAAGAATTGTGGGTGACTCTGCATACCAATATTGATTTGAAGCCTGAATTCTATGATGTCCTTCTTAATGGATTAGAGATTTTTAAGCTCAGTGATTCGCAATCGAACCTCGCCGGACTGAATCCGGTCCCGTCGAAATTGATGCAGAAACAGTTGATTGCTAATCGGGCTCCCGATAACAGTTCGATCACGAATGCCGTCGTTGGTGGTGCGGTCGGTGGAGCCGCCACGATCGGGGTTGCAGCGTTGGTTCTGTTCATGATTCGTAAAAGAAGAAGAGTCCCAGGACCCGACTCCGGTGCAACTAGTTGGTTACCGGTCTACGGTGCTTCTTCCACCAGCAAATCAACGATATCCGGGAGGAGTCATGGTGGTAGTAATCTGTCATCGGATGCCGTCTGCAATTGCCGGTATTTCTCGTTGTTGGAGATAAAAAATGCGACGAATAGCTTCGACGAGTCTAACGTGATCGGAGTTGGAGGTTTTGGGAAGGTCTATAAAGGCGTGGTCGATGGTAATACAAAGGTAGCAATCAAGAGATCGAACCCGTCTTCCGAGCAAGGAGTTAACGAGTTCGTGACGGAGATCGAGATGTTATCGAAGTTGAGACATCGGCATTTGGTATCGCTCATCGGGTTCTGCGAAGAAGGTAATGAAATGGTGTTGGTTTATGATTATATGGGAAAAGGAACACTTCGTGAACATCTTTATAAAGGGAACAAGATTACACTTTCATGGAGGCAAAGATTAGATATCTTGATCGGAGCTTCGAAAGGACTTCACTACCTTCACACCGGAGCGAAATACACGATCATCCATCGAGACGTTAAGACCACCAACATTCTTTGCGACGATAATTGGGTCGCTAAGGTTTCTGATTTCGGGCTATCTAAAACGGGTCCAAACATGAACCAAAACCATGTCAGCACCGTGGTGAAGGGTAGTTTTGGGTATCTGGATCCGGAATATTTCCGGCGGCAACAGTTGACGGAGAAGTCGGATGTTTATTCATTTGGGGTTGTACTGTTTGAGGTGTTGTGTGCTCGGCCTGCTTTGAATCCGAATCTTCCGAAGGAACAAGTGAGTTTAGCGGATTACGCATTGCAATGTGGGAGGAAGGGGACATTGGAGGAGATGGTGGATCCGCATTTAAAAGGGCAGATTACACCCGAGGAGATGAAGAAGTTTACGGATTGTGCGTTACGGTGTTTGTCGGACCACGGGTTGGACCGACCATCAATGGGGGATATATTGTGGACTTTGGAATATGTGCTTCGGATGGGAGCGAATGGGGAAGAGGGAACCAGAAATCATACGAAATTGGAGTCATTGGGAGGTGGGATGGGGGAAGTGCCGATTGATCGGAATGATATGATCGCGATGCATCTCAACACTCTAAATCTCGACGTCGAGGATGAGGACGATGCTAATGGCATCTTCTCGCAGATTGTTGATCCAAAGGGACGATGACAGAAAGTAAAATAGAGGCTACGATTCTTGATTCCCTTGGCCTCAATTTGCCATGGAAAACCTATAGAAAGGAGGGGAATGGATTCATCGTTCATGCAAGCCATGGATTCCGTGTTCTAAAAGGCTCATCGGGCAACGATGGTCGTGGTTCATAAATGTCATATCATTGTTAGGCCTATAGCATGTTATCGTCTAATGCTCGGTTTTTGTAACATGATATATCATTTTTATTACAATTTTAGTGTTTTACTTCTTAGTTTTTAATATATTCGAATTTAAATGGTTTGGTTTAAGTAATAATATAAAAAATATTCCTATTTTCTTTGCACATGAAAAAAGGTTTAATTTGTTGCTGCCCAGGATCGAACTGGAGACCTTCAGTGTGTAAGACTGACGTGATAACCACTACACCACAGCAACATCAGGTGACCTGTTAAATGTAATTTCTCTTTTATTATAAAATGGAATTCCATGAAAATGTCAGCAGACTGTCCTAACTTCCGATTCCCGTTACAGTTTTCAATTAGTTAAATAACAGCTGTATATATTTTTTTTTTATTAACCTGAATATCCAACCCGCTATGCGAGTCGATTAATCCTAGGGCAACCACCTGCTTCGCAGATAGTCCGGAGTCACCGCATTTGAACCTCCGTGCCACAAGAGTATTTTTATTTCTCCTTAGATTTGAACCTGGTATTTTTGACCTTTGGAGCCAAGCTCAAACCAATCAGGCACCACCCTTGTGGTTAAAACGCTGTATTCTTAATAACATATATGTCAGGTAGAACTGAAAAGAAATAAGATTTTGGTTTTTTTTCATGATCATTGACAATTGATATGATTGTTAAAAATACAGAAAGGAGAAAAATAATTCTTGGAACGAGGAAACGCCTTAAACAATAGTAGCTACTGTACAATGCTTTCGGAGAATACTAAAACTCGCGGACGCTTTCTTCTTTTCTGTTTTTCTGTAACAGATCTGGAGGCTTCATCTTTCGCCAGGAAGCCCGTAAAAGCTTCACCATTTGCCACTGCCTCAAGCTGGCTGCAAATTGACCAATTTCCAGTTGCAAAAATCTTTTCAGGAAAAGATGAAGAAGAAAGTAGGCAAGCAATCATCTTCCTTCATGAAGATCTTCTGAAAACAGAGCTGTACGCGATATATTATCATGATCAAAGGCACTTAGACCAGAATAAGGACCCGATGAGAAAATAGAAGATGTCCCATCTGATTCAAAAGTGGTCGATGATTGCTTCTGGCTGGGTCGGGCATTTGTAGCTGCTGCTGCTGTTGCTGTCGAGTCTTGATACTCTGTTACACGCTGCACCATTTTCAACGACTGTACAACTTCCCCCATCGTTGGCCGTTGACTTGCTTCAGGTGATACACAAGCTGCTGCAATTGTACAAACTCGTGCCAAATCTTCAATCGGGTATTTCCCCCCAAGCTTTGGATCCGCAAGTTCTTCCAAACGGTCCTTATCTCTTAGGATTGGCCTTGCCTGTTTAACCAACATTTGTATTTCAGTTAGCAGCTTAATGAGCTTAAGGGGACTCACAGTTTATTCATGATATAGAAAGTGGCTTATCCAGTAAGCTTCTAGGGAGGGCTTTATACATAAAGCAAGTTTTTTTCAATCTTGTCCCTCGCAATTAAAGAAAACACGCTTATTTTATCTATGAAAAAACCCTCCAAAACAAAAACCTTTCTAATCTATAAAACAAATTAATCCACACACACAGCTTTATCCATATAGGACCTAATAGAAACCAACCAAACAACCCGTAAGATGATATATGACTCACCCAAGACACAAGGTTCTCCTGTCCTGATGGTTGGCTCATATCGACAGGCTTCCTTCCAGTCAATAATTCAAGCAGGACCACCCCATAGCTGTAGACATCACTCTTCACCAACAGATGCCCAGTCATGGCATATTCAGGAGCCACATATCTGTAGACGAGTTTGTGAACAAATTACATGTTAAAAGGTTATTACTTTATTATATAACCAAAAAGTGTCATATCATCTTAGTGCTACGTAATTGGTTTAGTTCTGAAAAGAAGTAAATGAAGGTACTAACCCAAATGTACCCATAACACGAGTCGACAAATAAGTTGCTCTGCCTTCTGGGGCCTGTTTAGCTAGACCAAAGTCTGCAACTTTAGCATTGAAGTTGTTCTCGAGTAAGATATTAGAGGCCTTAAAATCTCTGTGAATCACGCAAGGCTGTGAATCCTCATGAAGATATGCCAGTCCTCTTGCAGCATCAAGGGCTATCTTCATTCTGGTATCCCAATCCAAAGGACAGTTAACCCCTAGTGGGCCTGTAAAAAGACAAGACTACCCATTAACACAAAGTATTATGGGGGAGAAATTTTACTGTCAAGTTTTTGAATGATGCCCGGATCCCAGCTGCGGTTCAAGATTTTATTATAAAATGATGTGTGTAGTTAAGAAATAAGAATGACTTACCATGGAGCCAAGCCTCTAAACTTCCATTTGGAACAAGTTCGTAACAAAGGAGGTTTTCTGAATTGTCACGGTTGCTATAGTAACCAACAAGTTTCACAAGGTTACGATGATGCAACCTACTAAGCATCTCAACTTCTACCAAAAATTCCTTATCACCTTGTTGGCCTCCACTAGAAAGCCTCTTTATTGCCACTTCTGTACCATCGTGTAAGACACCTTTGAAAACTCTTCCAAACCCACCCTCACCAAGTATACTAGAATGTTGAAAGTTATTTGTTGCTTCTTTTAGTTCTTCATATGCAAGAAATCGCGTACTAGTAGGATGCGGAAATGATCCTCCAGATGGAAGAGCTTCCACAGTCCTTGGCTTAGCTGTTTGCAAGAAGATGAGAAGGTAAAGTGGGTAAGAAACTGAAAAAACAAAAACATGGACGGCTTTAAAGAAGCCAAATATATAACCCATTCAGCTCATGGGTGTGTCAGTTGGTTTTCCGTTTCAAAAGAAAATACAAGTAGAGATGAGAGATTAGTACAATGAAGATGAGATACGTAATTAGCATAAACTCATACCAGTTTCTTTTGGTGATGCTTCTGGCTTATGGCGGCGAGAAGCACATGAACAAATTATAAGCACGCAAATTACAGCGACAGAAAGGATACCAACACCAATGCCGACAACAAGAATCAAGCTGAGGTGTTTTCCACGACCAGATGTATTCACTGATGTTGGAGATGAAGACGTGGAAGGAGGTGCTTTGGTGGGTGATGTAGCAATTCGAGGTGCTGCACATATATTGTAACCATGAGAGTTTTAAAATGCAAAATTATGAGGGAAAAACAGAAGAAAAAAACATGCCAATAGCTTTATAGTAGCATTGTAGAGGAAAAAGGAAGGTATCAAGACCTTTAGACCTTATTTCTACATCAGATGTAAACCTCCCACAAAGATTTATTCCAAAAATCAAAACTTAATAAGAGAAGTCAAATATTCAATATGATCCCACAAGATCTAGTTTGTTACTTACAAGTTACACCTCCACCTCTCATTGATTCTTTATGATTTCCTAACAAGATATCATTGTGCCAAGCATGCAGATTATTTTGAAACTAGACCAAGGGTTGTTTGTTAGCAACTTAATTAGCTTAATGGGACTCACAGCTTACTCGGTCAGCCATACAAGACTGTTTAGTAGTGGCTTAATGATATACAAAGTGGCTTATTCGATAAGCTTTTAGGGGAGCTTTATGCAGAAAGACAAGTTTTTCTCCGAACCTTCCCCTCCATTAAAAAAACGCTCCTTCCATCGATGAAAAAAAACCTCCCAAACAAAATATCTTCCAATATATACAGACAGATTAATCCAGACAGCTAGCTTTATCCCTACAGGATAATTAATGGAAAACCAACCAAGCACCCACACAAACAAGTGCACAACGAAATAGAAGTTCATGCCAATTTAAACATGCACAAGTACAAAAAAACACTTCATGTTCAAAGTAGTGAAACGAAAAATTACCATGAGCTGGAGCAACAGGCTTGAACCAGGTTAAGTTGAGAAGCTCATAGCCACCCACGAGCCTGGGGTCTAGACGAACCTTGTGCGTAGAAAGTGAAGAGTTTATTCTAGATGCTTCCCTGGAAGGAAAACTGACTCCTGTATGTGGAGTTATGTCCATTGAAATGTTAAGCCTAGATAAACTGAGCAAATAAAAGTTGATTAGCTCAATCTGAGCAACCCTCAGACCAAGTTGAGTGGCAAACTGTTGTAGGAATAGATTCCAGTTTGGGTTAGAGGAGACGTTCAAAAGGAGAATGTCAAGCTTTATTGGGTAAACACAGTGGCAGCCCTCACTGTCTCGTTTCAGAACTGTTTCAGGTCCACAACAATCTGCCAAAGATAAGCAGAAACAAATGTTAGCAGAAGAAACATATCACACAAACATATACACCAGAAACTTATTAAAAGAAAATGAAAACATGGAATTTTCCCCTATGCTTTCGCAGTGCCAAAGAACAGTATATGTATTGATTCTTTTCGAAAGCATAAACAAATAAATAAAAGCCTTACTGGAGGCGTGAGGAGACAACGGTGGCTGGGCTAAACCAGTAGGCAATGTTCCGGCACCAGATTGACTAGGAGCAATATCTGCTAACCGTGGAGGCGTGAGCCCAGTAGCAGGAGGCACAGTTTCACTCTTCCGCATTGAAGGTCTTGACAAATGTGAGCTTGAAGGAGGGTGGGTAGAAGTTATCAATGGTCCATAGTCAGGTGGTTGAGCTGGTGCTAGCACAAGTTTCGGTGCAGCAAGGGGTGAAAGGCGTCTCCTATGTTGTTTCTGGAACAATGGAAGGCGAACTGGCAAGGGTAGATCAGGAATTTCAAGTGAAGCAAATGGTGCAGTAGGTGGAGATAAAATTTGTTCCTCAATTTGATTATCAGTGAAATCAGCATCAGTTGCGCATATGATAATGCATAGAATAAGCAAATGTTTCAGCAAAGACCAATGGATGTTATTTACTGATCCTGAAATTATGAATAAGGAAACAGAATCAAACCTCCATGAGTGAAATGATCAATAACAATGAGATTGAGCACACTTTATATCATAAGATGCAGATTACATGCTTAGAAAACTTGATTTCCATTAAACGGCAGTCACATTTCATTCAATAAGATTTCATCTCACCTCCATGTAGACCAAGAACCAGTCAACCAGGTATAGGGTTTTAAACCACGAAGTTCAAGTGTTGAAACTAAGAACAGTTGGAGACCAATACCCTAACTTAATCAACTGGAAAATTAAGAAATAACAACTAAACCGATAGAACATCAAGTGAGGATTGCACATTACAGATAAAAACCTAATCTCTAAAAAAGCGCAAGTGAATTAGAAAACAGAAGGAATTAACAAGAAATTAAAAGAATTTCAAGAAATAAAATCGCACCAGTGTAGTTAGAAAGAGCAAGCGACTTTATGAGTTGAGACATCAGCGGCACCGACGGACATGAAGGGTTCAGATCTACAAGATTCCGTGAAAGGAGCAGCTAGATCACTTGCTATGAACACAAACAATGCTCATAATCCATTGAATTAGCCGAAATAGCAACTGAATCGGAGCTTGAAAATCGGGAGTTCTCAGATTTGCAGCTCCGACAAGTCAATTAATTGTTGACAAGAGAAGCAAACACATGTAATTTTAACAAAAATATATAAAAATATTCAGAATTTGTGAAATCTTTTTGGCATATAAGACGGAGATGTCGTTGGCTTCACTCAGCCATCAATACTGAGAAGAAGCTTTCGAATTACTACAAAACAAATAAAATTGTTTGAGGTGTGTTTTGGGCATATGTTTTTGTTTCGGTCTAACGTGCGCCATTAACGGAAAAGGATACACTATATAACGGTTTAAACCCATCACCGTCAATCTCGTCACCGTCCAAGTGTAAAGTGATATCACCATTCACAACGGCAGTTGAACTTGGATAACGCTCCGATGTGATCCTCATCCCACTAGTCAAGAAAATCTTTTTAACTTTCCTCATTTATCAAAACAATCGTTAGATGATAAGTTTGCGTATATTTTATGATAAAATCAACCGTCTTATTTTATACACCATCTTTTTCAAGTGTGATTTCTATATTATATATGGTCGTGCTTAAGAGCATAAGAAATAAGTACAAGATAATTCTCTCTCTCTCTCTCTATATATATATATATATATGACTAAAACCACCGTTTTGTTTTATATTGACTCGTTTAATTTCATTATATTATATTCTCGCTTAATTATATATACCCCATGTTCTTTTTTATGTTTTTAGATATGCACCTGTATGTTTGGTAATTGTTTATGTGTTAAAAGCGGTGCAAATGGGTTTCTTTTAGAAAAAGCACAGGGATAATTAGAATGATGTTGAAATAGCTATTTAAGATACGAGATATTTATTTTTTGTTTTAAAGGAGGACTTTGATTGAGTGGTCATTAAAGAGGCCATCTTGAAGGTTGTTTAGATAATAAAGATGGTCGGCAATTCCCTTTTTTTCGAAACTATTGTTAAAAAAATCAAGCTTTTTAAACAAAAAATGATTAAGCTTGATTGTATAAGATCGATGATTTCTTTGTATATAAATATTACGATTTATGTAAAGTAGGGTTTAAGTTTGTTTTTATGATGATTATTATTCATTTTTTTAAATTAAATTGTTATGGTTTTAATTGGGTTTTTTGACTTTTATTTATTAGTGACAAGAAAAAGCATTTAATAAATATTAGATATATTTTACCTTGTAATTTATCATAGGTTTGGATACAAATGATACATGAGAAAAATGATTGTAATACCATGTGATGAATCCTTGAAGAGGGGATGGTAAGATATCATATAATAAGCTCGATTTTTAATTACATGTGAATAACCCTTAAAAAATGGGTCAAATATATCATATGACATGTTTTAATCGAATTATATAGAATCTCAATAAGAAAATTGATTTCGCCAATATTTGTGTACCGTAGCATGTTAGAATTCCAATAACTTAGATGCTTCTAATGAGTGACACGTGATCCACACATATATTGAGATGGCCACTGTATACATTACACCGAATGTAATGGTCACAAAAGAATATCTCATAAGGACAACATCAAAAAATTGTGTTTGCATGATTTGAATAGAAACACGGTTATAATACGTTGATGTGGCGTAAGTGATGAGCCAAACTCTTATTGAACCGTAGTAAACATCATATAGATGTGAGTTTGATCGATGACTCAAAGTTAAAATATTTTTTATACAAGGTTGTCATGTAAATTATCTTGCTTATTTTTGTATTGTTATTGTAGGATTTTATCGTCAAGTTCTTTTTCAAAAATAGGAGCGTTTGACAGAATTTTTTAAGCTTTGTGGAAGTTATCCAACCTGTCGTTGCAATTAAGAGGGAGTGTTTTGCAATTTTGTAAAGGTTTGAGGTGTTGTGGCTCATCCAGTGTTGATTTTTCTAGAGAGAAGCATATGATAATGTTTCCACGAACGTGATTTGGGTGTGTCTAAAGAAAGTGGGGTTAACCAGTGAGTGAGATGGAACATTTTTGTACACCAAATATCGATACTAAACCCTTTTCTATTTGCTTTGATTCTATATTAGCTTTCATGTATGATATAGAGGAGTGTTTTATGGTGTATGTTATGTGCAAATGACACTTTGCTCGAAGCGGAGTCCAGAGTGGAGTGGCTAAGAGGATGGAACAGTGCAGGTTTGCTTTGGAGTCACAAGGCTTACACATTAGTCGTTCTAAGACCGAACGAATGTGGTGTAATTTGGTGGAGAGTGTAACGAAGAAGGGGTGGTAGTCGGCACTGAAGGGCAAATAATGCCCTAAAAAGATAGTCTCAAGTATATAGGTTTCATGAGTTAAACAACAACGAGGTCGAGGATGACATGAACCAACGAATAAAGACGAGATGACTAAAGTGGATGGATAGCACAGGAGCTAACATGTAACACCTGCATATTTTAAATATAAAAATATGTAAAATCCCGAGTTTTGTATGTGATTATAACCTTGGGTTGAGTAGTGATTGACCATTTTTCCCAACCAATCAAAAGGTTCCTACTTAATATAGAGTTATATTACGGAGGGACTCCATTTCTCTCTCTCTCTCTCTAAAATTACGTTCTAGAAACACCAAGTCGTCCCATCCCAAATCACTTTTGGCCATCCATATTTATTTCACAAATCAATTTCTTCAATAGCAGCTAAGAGCTTGGCAACTATAGATTCAAGTCTTGAGGGTTGAAATCCAACATCTTCATCTTCTCCTACCATCTTCTCACCATTGTTGGCCTCATTTCGTCATTTCTTATAAACCCATTTGTAAGTTCATCATAACTCTTATAAACCTTTATTATTGTCAAAACCTTTCATTTTAACCTTCCAGAACATTCATTTTGATGTATCTTCGATATTTTGGGTTTTGATCATATTAAAGTGTTTTGGGTGATTTGAGATTTTAACTAAGGTTTGTATGGATCTGTTTTGGGAGTAAAAGAAGTATCTCTGAGAAGCTATTCATCGTAGATATAGAAGATTAGCTTGGAAATCTAACGCCTTTACCATTTTGGAAGCTAAAGATAGGTTTGAAACCTAGGTTTAACCCAACCCAGTAATATGAGTTCAAGTTGTTTTGTAAAAACTATATACATGCCAAAATGAGTATTTTGAGGTATTAAAGTATTTTACTTGATATTTATCAAATGTGTTAAGTATTTGATGAATTTTGCATATTTAAGAAATTTGGGTCAGTGAATCTTTGAAAATACCTATATTTGGGTTTTTGGATTTTTTGATAAACAAATCTCAAGAATGTGAATCTTTGACAGCCTTTACCGCATCAAGGTTGCTTTATGTTCCGCCCTCACTCTGTTAGCAACCCACCGTGATGCAACTCCCTTCAAGTTACAATCAATTGACGAAACAAAGTAAAACCCAACCAAAGATTAGAACTACATAATGGAACAACTAGGAATTTATTTCTTTTCTGCACCAAAGTCATGAAGAACCCAGTTTATTGCGTGACAATATATGGACTAATGCATAAGAGCATATAATGGATCTCAGATTGCATATTTGTTTAGTACAAAACAACAATCACTTAATGGCAATTAACAATTATATTAGAATGAATGGTAGTTTTAACTTTTAACAACACATTTGACATGGTGCAACAAAAATCATACAATCCTCGTATTGATGTTGATAATGAAGGATGTGATAGCAATAACGAAACATATGAAATTACAAGTTCATGTCGTAGGAGCGACGATCTATATATGAGTGTAGTAAGAGATATGATTGCAGAAGAATATAATAAGTCGATCCAGATGGAGATATATTATAAATGATGATCTATTTTTGTTATTGATATTTTGGTTATAAAAATATTACATTAATAATGACAATCTAATATATTTTTTTTGTTCTACAAATCTATTATTTTTGTTATCAATTATTAATGTTATTAGTATAAATTTTTGTTATTTAAGTTAGTATTTTTTGTTATAAATTATTAATGTTATTGATATAAATTTTTGTCAAAAATATTATTATAAATGATGAAAAACAAACTGTCACATATTAAAAAATCAAATAAGTTAATAAACAATCCTAAACACTCCCTCTAAGTCAATAATATAAAAAAAATATTATTTTTATTCATTTTACATATATATATATATATATATATATATATAAACAAAATTTATCAAACATTAAAAAATAATTTTTCAACTTATTNTTATCGGGTTTTTCTTCAAGCTCTTGCTAAACTAGATGATCTTGATGGCTTGAAAAGTTGTTTTGAAGAATGGGAATTAAATTGCTCCTATTATGTAAACAAAATTTATCAAACATTAAAAAATAATTTTTCAACTTATTACATTTTAATATCATAATAAATTAATCCAAACACTTTTTATAAAACTATAATTTAACATTACTTAAATTGATAAGCAATTTAAAATATAAAAATAAAAATAAAAATAATCAATCCCAAACACCCCTTAAAAATAAAAATTAAATAAAAATAAAAATAATCAAAGCCAATTCCCAAAACCCCCCTTCTTCCAAAATTGGAAAACACAGCGTTAAACCCTTCCCTGCAAAGCGTCGTGGTTCTACCAAAACGATCAAACAGGCCGGCGGAAGCAAGAGATTGGATGATGATTATCCGTTGCCGGAGCAGGATACTGTTGGCCGAAAATCCGACGCTGCTAAGAACTTTTTGTACGGTGGTGGAAGAAGCGAATGATGTGGCTGAGGTTGTGTCGCCGCCACCCAAAGAATCCTCAAATGAAAAGCGGTTATACAGAAGGCTGTCGGCGTTGGGAGCCACCGGAGGAACAACAGCACAAACATTAAATCAATATATTAGAGAAGGTCATTTCATCAAAAAGATCGAGTTAGAGAGATGTGTCAGAGAACTCCGCAGGTACGGCAAGTACCACCACGCTCTCGAGGTATGTGTTTTAGTTGCTTGATCTGAAAAAAACAATCAATCGAGTTGCTTTAGTGTCGATTGTTAGGGTTATAACATCTATAATGTAACTATTTCAGAAATCTAAATTAGGGGCTCATCTCCTATTCTTCCATCGTCTATGAATTCTTACTGTGAAAGGTTATTCCAAATGATTGATCAGAGATAGAAGTTTACAGGGAGTATGATTGAAATTTTTCTAAATTACTGTTTGTATTAACGAACTATTGCATCAAAATTGGGTTCTTGCCACTCCTTAGTATGTTCTTCATTGTTGTAGGGGTAAAACATATATCTACATTTGATAAATCTCATCTGACTTCCATAATCACTGCCTGAATGAGTAGAACAATATGTAGTTTGGTCTCTTTTTCTTCTCTTTTCGGTGTTGAAATTAAAATGTCTGTTTGAAAAGTGGACATCAATTGGGCGGATGAAAGTCTATTTTGGCTTAGAGATCTTAGATTTTTGTAGCAGTTATGTACTGTTCTTCAGTATGCATATTCTTAGTAAACCAACTGTTAATGATCATATTCAAGATGAATACACTGATAAATACAGAATCACTAGTGCCTTTTCTTCTGAACTTAAGCTTTTGTAACGCAGGTAATGGAATGGATGGACAAGAGAGATGTAAACTTTTCAAACCCTGACCTTGCCGTGCGTTTGGATCTAATCTCAAAGGTCCACGGGGTGGCTGCAGCTGAAGGTTTCTTCAATGCCCTCTCTCCACCATTGCAGACCAGAAATACTTATGGAGCTCTCCTCAACTGTTATTGTAAGTTAAAAATGGCAGATAAAGCATTGGCTCTTTTTCAGGAAATCGAAGCCAAGAATTTCACCACGTCTTTGTCTTTTAACAATATAATGACCCTATACATAGGACTAAACCAGCCTGAGAAAGTTCCACCTTTGGTGGAAGAAATGAAGAAAAGGAAAATCCATTTAAGCAATTTTACGTATAATATCTGGATGCTAAGCTTTTCGATTTTAGGAGATATAGAAGGTGTAGAGAGGGTTTTTGAGGAAATAACAAGGGACAAAAAAGAGAGTTGTAACTGGACGACTTACAGTAACGTTGCTGGTGCTTATATCAAGGCGGGTCTTCACGAGAAAGCCAAATCCGCTCTTAAAATGCTTGAAAACGAGATGGGACGCCCTTCACGCGAGGCATACCATTTTCTTTTAACCTTTCATGCATCACTTCATAATCAAGAGGAAGTTCATCGCATATGGGATGATCTGAAATCTTCATTCGAAACAACTAGTAATGTGAGTTATCGGGTTTTTCTTCAAGCTCTTGCTAAACTAGAGGATCTTGATGGCTTGAAAAGTTGTTTTGAAGAATGGGAATTAAATTGCTCCTATTATGATACAAGAGTGGCTAATGT
>NC_037536.1:12688781-12706841 GCF_001531365.2 Cynara cardunculus var. scolymus | reverse complement strand
AAGAGATCAAATGGACCATTTGTTCAAACTTTGGCATTGTTCATGAAATATTACCTTGGGAATCAACAAATGGATATGGCTTGGAAATGTCTGGAAACGGCTGCAGCACAAGTTGAAACCGGTAACTGGCAGCCGCATAGTGACAATATTGATGTGTTTATGAAACATTTCAAGGAAGAAAGAGATAGAGAGAGTGCCGAGAAGCTATTCAAGGTTTTAAAGAAACTAAATTGTGTTGATGATAAGGTGTACAGTCTCTTGTTACAGATTTACATGGCTGCTGGTATAAAAGACCCTGAGATTCGTCAAAGGATTGAAAGAGATGGCATCCTGATAACCGCTGAGCTTGAAGACATGCTCCAAAAAGTTTGTTCCGAGTAGGTTGCAGGTTATTTCACGTTTCGCAATTTAAATTCCAGTAATTCTTTTATATGTATTGGCACAATTGATACATTCTAATTATTTTGATGTTATCAAATCTGGTTTATTTATTCTTGTATGATGAAAATACGAGTTCGAGCTCCATAAAAATTTGTTTTTTTTTTCTTTCAAATTAATCATCTCTTCTCTCCTCTCAAATAGGGAAGGGGGTCATTTGCAAATAGAAGAAACGAGCGAATGAAATTTGTAACTGGTTACAGAAAATGTGAGGTTCATCATTGAGGATTCTCTTTCTTTGTTTCCCGCTAATCTTCGAGGTTTACATCACTTCCCTTTTTGCCTTCTGTTTTTAATTTCTCTACTAAAAATAGAGGGCAAAGGGGAAATGATGTGAACCTCAAAGATTAACGGGAAAGAAATCCTGGTTGGATGATGTACCATACATTTTCTTGAAAGCAGTTACAAATTCCATTTGCTTGTTCCTTTCGATCTGCGAATTACCCCCTCCCCCAAATTGAGAGGAGAGAAGAGATGATTAAAAAAGAACAGATTTATATGGAGCTCACAGCTCGTATTTTCCTCATACTCGCCATCTCTTCTCTCATCTTATATCTCTCTGTTGAAGGTTTGAATATCCTGCCATCCACATCCCAACCAAATTCTAGATTCACTCTATTACCAAAAGATCAAGGTTTGCGGGTTTTAGACCTAGCTAAAGAGGCATCCCAACCATCATTGGTCCCTGTTCCGTCTATAGATGAACCCAACGAGCCACCAACTGCATCATCTTTCAGCCCTGTTCCGTCATTAGACGCACCAGCAGGTGCACCGGGTTCATACGTGAACGAAGCCTTACATAAGGCTCAAGATCAAGTCGGTTCCTTGATTACATCTGTCCCAGCTTCATCCCCAGTTTCCAATGAAGGTAAAGAGGCAGCCGACCCAACCTCATTATGGGACGGTGTGGCCTCAGTTCTGGAAGAAGCTAAAAAGAAGCTTGGACCGGCTACCTCCTCAATCGTAAACGAAGCCGAAGCCGTGCTCAACCCTATTTCGTCATCGATTTTAGGACTAGGCGAAAAGCCATCTAGCCCAGTTCCGGCGATGGCTCCTACAATAACCGAAGGTGGAGAGGAGGCAGAAACGCCAATTTCATACCCAAATTCAATTGCCTTGACTCCATCGCCTTCAGGATTCTTCGATCATGACGTTGCTTTGGCGATCGAATCTCGCATCAAACAAAGCCAAACGGATTCCCAGTTAGCAATGGACGAGGCTAAGAAGCTGCTAAATGATCCAGATATCGCTTCTTCAGAAACGGGGAAATGTCTAAGCAAATGTGTGGAGAAGTACGGAGCGAGCCTGAATCAGTTGAACACGGCGATAACGGATCTTGGTGTTCGCGATGTGACGTTACTTTCAGATGATTTTAGTGCGGTGGAGGCGGATATCGGTAGTTGTCAAGCATGCTTCTCGGAGAATATGGGAGAGGATTCTCCGATGAAGGCATTGGAGGAGGCCACCACGAAAGCTGCTCGTGAATGCTTAACTGTTATGGATTATGCCTCTTAAGTTTTTATTTTTATTTTTATTTTTATTTATACGTATGTTGTGTATGGTAGATCCAATTCGTTACTGTTATGTAGCACTTTGTGTATGCATGTAATTTTATAGAAATGCAACAGGAATTTTTATAACATCCCTTCAAAGGACCCCAAGTTACAAACCAAATTAGTACTCCTGAATATTGACAACATAAACATTGAAAATGAGAAACATGAGAGTTCTATTAAAATCTTACCCGGTAAGTAAATGATAGTGTTGAATATTACAGTTAGATGTTTATCGGGTAAGTGTTTGGTAAACGGCTCCTAAAACCTCGATGTAATGTAAGTAATCCCTTAAAAAGATCTGGCTTTCTAAAACGAATATTTGTATGAAGTTATAGAATTTTGTAATTAATTGAGTTGTGGAGAATAAACATGGAAGGATAACCACAAAACCCGAGCCCAACCCCATTCGTAATTGGGTCTTACACGCAACGCAACCAACCCAAATAAAAATCTTCATTCTTTTTTTTCTTTATCTCCTTCCTTCATCCCTTGGCTTCACCCACCCACCCACCCACTGCCTCACTCCGTCGCAGTCGTCGTCGTCGTTGTTAAACGGATAAGCAACCGTCTCTTGCTCCACAGGAACATCATCTCGCATATCACAATGGCGCAATCTTGTCTTCCTTCTCTCAGATTTAATTCTCTAGTATTCTCTTCTACAAAAAACCCTAGCTCCATATCCGAACCCAGCTTTAACCCTCTCCCTTTACTTCCCCTTCGTTCCAGGTATCAATTGTTACTCTTAATCATCGTTTTATTTGACAATTTCTGTCTTTCTTGTTATAATTCTTCAGTGATTTTTAAACGACTTAAACTGAAACATAATTTTAATACTATCAAGTAATTTTTGACTCGGCAAAGGGGAAGGGAGATCAAAAGTTTTGTACTTCCAAGGTTTACCACCGGGGATGGCAGGATTCTATTCAAGCTAAACCTCTTCATTATTAATACTTTCAATTGTGTTTGCTTCTTATACAATTGAGAAAAAGGAATATGATTCTTTCGTTCCTTCAGTTGCTTTCTCATGAGATTAAGGAATAAATTTTACTCCAAAGTAAGTAAATTCCTTGCTCAAAACTTAAACATCAAGGAGTTCGTTTACCGGTTTAATGCTGTCCTTGTCCAAATAACTAGTGCGGTACTTTCCTGACTGTTTGTGATATTGGGAGATGTCGTTGACAAAGGTCACTCGCCCTTCTGGAATGGGGGCACCCATTGTATTCATACGTTCTACACGCAGAATTTGTTTTCGGATGGATTTTATATCTTGCACATCTTTCAGAGAGGCACAAAATTTATAAGATTTTTTTTGGGAAAGGAGTGTAGAATTTAGTTGAGATTGAAATAAGGACATAGATGAGCTTTTGGATTGAACACATAAGAGGTAAAACAGTACAAGAAACATTATACAATTATACTGTTTAAAATGCTAAGAGGCTCGTCTATTGTGGATGGGTGGTGCATAAGTCTGAGATTTCATTCATATGATGTTTATTGGTTGCAGGAAAGCAAGTAAATTGAGAGGTAATCAGAAAACTCTTCGTACTTCTTCAGTGAAAGCTGTTTATTCTGGTGATTATTTCTCACCTGACAAGAATTCAAGGCAGGGAATATGGTCCATTAGGTAGGGTTCTGTTTAATTCTTGTTTTTTTTCAATCTGTTCAGTTCTTGTACTTGTGGTTTAATTTTCAATGAATAGGGAGGATGTACAAGTTCCATCATCACCCTATTTCCCGGTGTATGCACAAGGTCAAGGTCCACCTCCAATGATGCAAGAACGTTTCCAGAGTGTTATCAGTCAACTTTTTCAATACGTGGGTTGCTATGTCATCTTTGGCCTTCTACTTCACTTTCTTGTTTGTACCTTTGAACTTTGTTGGGTTTTCTATTATTATTTATACTACTAGTGGTTGTATTTGTAGCGAATTATACGTTGTGGTGGAGCGGTTGATGATGACATGGCAAACATCATAGTTGCTCAGCTCCTATATCTTGATGCTGTTGATCCTAACAAGGTTTGATCATATCCATGCCTTTCCCTTATTTTTCATCTGTTAGATATTCTGTGAACTATAAGACATCATCTTTGTTAGAGTTCATTCTTTTATTCACTCTGTTGTCTCTATTTTCATGTTAAAGAACAACTTTTTTTAAGACAAGATAACTTGATTGAAGCTCACCGAGTTGATTGTATAATTTTCTTATTAGATAGGTGAATCTGTATATTGTACATCACCACGGTTTAATGATTGAACATCAACTTTACAGGGTTGCTTATGAACCTTGTTATTTTGCTGCCATGTTTCATGTATGAACATTGAGTTCCTACCACTAAAAAGGCATTTAATATATTAGAATCCCATGTTTAAATATGTCAGTGTCGTGTTCTTTGAGGATCTTATTTCCAAATCTTTTTGGTGGTAATATTGGATGCGAAGATATGCTGACCTTAGTAGTGAGCTAGCTGGTATAGTTTTTGCTTCATATGAGGTGTCTACATTCCACCTTCTTTATAACACGCTCACACTTGCATGGATGTCCATGTCTATTAAGATATTTAGGAAACATTATTAATGTGCTTTAGAAATTTTACTGACCAAATGATAATAATACATGCATTCAATATCATTGACAGGATATTGTGATGTATGTCAACTCTCCTGGTGGATCAGTCACTGCTGGTATTATGTTTTTTTAACCCTTGATGCTTTTGTTTTCATATTGTTTATTTCTATTTACTGTTTGTATGGACGATTTTTTGAAACCAGTTTATGTACGTTATTCCCTTAGGTATGGCCATCTTTGACACCATGAAGCATATCCGCCCTGATGTTTCAACTGTATGCGTTGGGCTTGCTGCTAGGTAATAGACTTATAGCTGCAGTTTTTGTGCTATATGCTGCACATTTCATGCCATGCTGCACATTTCATGCCATGCTGCACATTTCATGCCAGTGGCTTTGGATGATGGAATTGAATATGTAGCAAAATTGAGTTGAAAATGCACTGTTTTCTTGATGAATCTAGGCAGTTAAATGTGATAGTAGGCTTGTCATGTAGTTTTAAGTAGAACACATTGTTGACAACCTCGAGTTGATGCATATGGATTAAATTTATGTCATACATAAAATCATATGTGGGGTATTATAGTCATGGTAGTGCTTGTATCTCTGGCAATTCATTCCGTGTATTCCTTTTATAGCTGAAAGGTGATTAGTGGTTTTGTAATCTCTTATAGTTGATGAAGGTCGGTAATTTTTACTTGATTTTTTATCTTTGCTTTATCACCTATTTTATTGATCAGTATGTTTCTACTCACTTATTTGACAGTATGGGGGCTTTCCTGCTTGGTGCTGGCACGAAAGGTAAATAAATTTACTTAGATTGTGATTGCCTTATGATTCATTTCTTATGATATCGGTTGCAAGAGTACTGTGATTTTATCTTCACAATCATAATTGTAGGGAAAAGATACAGCCTTCCAAATTCAAGGATAATGATACATCAACCTCTTGGTGGGGCACAAGGTGGACAAACTGATTTAGACATCCAGGTGTGTCTTCTTTTGGCTAATTTTTGGGTTTGCTTTTAAAAGATATACTCTCAAGCAAAAGCATATACTTCAAGAGATCTTAACTGTGCACATGGGGTTCCATGAAATATTCTGCTTATAGACAGTTAAGCAGATAGGATGCTTGGTAACAAATTGTTAGTTTTAAGATGTTTACCTGAAGACCGTTAAATCTAAAGTTTTAAGATGTTTAGCTGCAGTGTCAGGACCTGCTATACTATCTGATAGATGAACGGTTCCTGTACTGTGCCCAATTGTGGTGCTTGCGTTTTGCGGATATTAACGACACTCTTCTTGTTGCAGGCTAATGAGATGTTGCATCACAAGGCAAATTTGAATGGATATCTGGCATACCACACTGGTCAAAGCCTGGATCGAATTAACCAAGATACCGACCGTGATTATTTCATGAGCGCCAAAGAAGCCAAAGAATATGGGCTTATAGACGGTGTTATTGTGAACCCTCTCAAAGCTCTCCAACCACTGGCAGCTGCCTAGCAAGCATAGGTGATCATTTTTAGCTCTGTAAACCAACCTTATTATTTGCTGCACTAAAAGAGTGTCATGATGCTGAATCATACGCACCACGTGATGAGTCTTCTTGATCCTTTGTCTTGGTATTTTGTCCCGATTAGAACTCTCTTCACATGTTATAACAGTAGTGTAATATTTTTCTTCAGTACATCTTATTTTAAATGTCATGTTTTTTCATCGAGATTATATATTCATACCCTTCCCTAACCCTAACAATACCTTACCCTGCTTCGTTTTAGATACCAATTAATAAAATATCTTTCTTCCAGTTCTTGAAAAGGGAGGATAATACGTTTAGTAGGTCTGCTGTTTAGTAGATGAGAACATGGACTTTAAATCATTATTCAGTTTTTAATGGACTATATGTGTTTATTTCTATTTTTTTTACCTTTTGTTTGTGATCCTAGTTTTCTTTTTGACAAAAAAGTAAGTTATGGTATTTATAAAGATCTCTAAGAAGTCACTAAATGGCCGTCTGTTGGAATGAACGCGTTAAGCAGCGAGATTGGTGGAAACTGTTGAGATATCTGTTTGGTGAATTGGAGCGAACCAACAGGACAACAAGCTTGATAGATTATAGCAGAAGATGCCAAATGATTTAAGGGGTCCTTCGGACAATTATTATCAGGGCGCATTTAAAATATTTTCTAAGTGTGTGGTGATCTAGATTCTAGATGCAGGACAAAATCTTTCTGGTTGGCCAAATTTCTTGATAGAAATTTTGATTATTAAGCTTCTTTGAACCTTATTTGTACGCGAGTAAATTAAGGGGGTAAAGTGTTGTACTTATTTACAGGAGAATCTGAAAGAAAGAGATCGAATTCAGAGTCTCTAAATCGTTCTAAGCGAGCACCAAGCACTCCAAATGAATGGTCAAGATTGATTAAGAGAATGTAGTTGTATAATCCGTAGTGCAGTAGCAGATGGTTTCAACCAATTTCAGCTGTTGGTTGATTTACCAACGAATCTAAAAAAGAAAACAATTCAAAAATGCATATAGAAGTAAGAAGACAGGTCCAAAACTAGTGAATATGCCAGGCTAGGCACATTTATCAAGTACTAAAAGCTTAACCCACAATTAGCATCAAACAAATTACTCTCTTGATGATAATTACAACCAGGATTTATGAGATTTTATTGGTGATTCATAGTCCAATCAGAGCTTTTGGCTCACAAACTAACCATAGTTGGTGGGTGTATCAAGTAGGACAGTTCTAAAGAATCTTTGGATTTTTACATTTGGCATTTAGCAGATTGGAATCTGCAACTGCTAGTGCTAAGAAAACATCAACAAAACCAAATATCTGTCGCCCACTTTGTAGCAGATAGATTCTAGCACCATTGCCATAAACCCCCTTCTTGTAGTGCAAAAAAGGGCATACTTTTAATGGTATACATGTATTCCCACTTATGCTAACCTCGTGATCCTCGTGTCATCTTTAAAATATCAAACAAAAACATCTAGGAAGCAACAATAATCCACTTAATAAATATATTATATTTTCCACTTAATTTTGGAGATTCATGTCTTTGAGCATATTGAGAGTGAAAAGATGCCTGCTTTTCAGCTTGTTATTACTAGCTACAGCTAGCTTAAATTATGGACAGCTAAATATAATTACATAGAGTGAACTTTTCTTAAGAAGGTTGAACAAGAACTCTCTCCTCAAAAAAATTGGTTCTCATGAAACTTTTGAATGTCGAGGAAGACATGGGTAACTCTTCAAGTTCATCATAGAAGTCATTTTCTTCCGATTTCAGTGCTGAAAAGGTCATGAGATTGGGATAGGAGAGGGGCTCTTCGTCAAAGAATGTATTTTCCAGGTCTACTGTTAAATGGGTTTCGTTTTCTGGGGTTTGGATGTAGCGGAAGTTGTCGTTTTCTTCAATGATTGGATCTTGATCATCGACAACAGTGATAATGGGTTTCTGGTCTTCATTCTTTTGATCTGGTTCAGGGGCTGTAGAATTTGAATCATCATGTGGGATTTTGGTTTTGGCTTGTTTTGATTCCTTGGAGAGAGCAGGGTCTGGATGATTATGAGCAGAAGTGTAAGTGATGATGAGCATAGATGCATCTGTTCTGCATATCTCCACTTGTTTCTTGGCTGAACAACTTTTTGATGTGCTACATCTGTAGTAGCCCCTGCAAAATGATTCCAAAAATAACCAACTTTGTGAGCAATAATTGATGCTTTTTTTAAGTTGGTGAAACTGAGTGATGGCAAAAAGGACCTACACTTTTTAACCACTCAAATGAAAATTGGTATTCAATGGAGGAACAGGAAACCCAACACACTCTATCTTTCACTAGCAGACATAAGTATGATTGGATTGATTTGAACCAGAACCAGAATGGAGTTAATACTAGAACAGGAAAATGGAAATAAATACACAGGGAAACCAGGAATCTATTTATCAAAGTTTTGTGAAAGATTATAATGATTGACCCATACCAAAAGTAGGAAACAACAGACACAGATGATGTACACTTTGGTCCCTAAATAGAAGTTGATTCTAAATATTAGAGTACCAAATATGTTAACCTTTTAATTTCAAGGCTAGAAAGAAATCTTGATAACCACCAGAAACAGTATATATGACACTATATATATATGTATGTATATATTGCTGTAAATTGGAAGTAGCAGTATGAAGAAGAAAACCTCGGATAAGGAGATCCTTTAATGGGTTTTTGCCCATATTTCCTCCAAGACCAACAATCACAAGAAGGGTTTTCAGTCTTCTTTTTGCCTTCAAGCTTCACTGTTACCACAATCTTGTCAGCCACCTTCCTACCTTGCAAAAAGAAGCAGAAGATCATATTCTAGAAGTAAAAATGGAAAGAAATTAAGAGGTCTTGATCTTGAATCGTTAGGAAGAAGAACATGCAGACAGATGGTTTGGAGAAATGGAAAATGTTGTTGATCTTGAATACTTGCCTTTTCTTGGAAGGTTGGATATCTGAATCATTCAGTGGAGAGTCTTGTTCCATTTAATTGGATCTTGTTTATAGTTTATATGATGGAAGTTGGAAATTGGAAGAGAAAGTGAAAGAGGAGATGCAAGAAGGAGGAGGAGGAGGAGAAGAAGCATTAAAGCAAGCAATTGATTAAGAGGGAGAGAAAGGGAAATAAAGCAATAGATGACAAGATCCACAACATGCACTTCATCACATGCAATTACCTTAATACCCTTGCCTTCTTCTATGGATAGAGTTTTTTATCCAAAATTTGCAAGTGGCCATTTTTCTTTATTATATTTATAATATATTTTTAAGTGAGTTAAACCAACATATTAAGGCACCCTTTTTTTTATCACACATGATTCTTGTTGTGTTACTATTTATTGTTTATAACAATATTTTTTGTGGGGACTTGCAATAAATTTTAAAAATAGTTTCTTCCCCATGCTATTTTCATGCAAGGGTTGTTGGGTAGCTTTTAATTTCTCTACCGCTACTTCTATTGATGAAATCAATTCTAGATATTTAAAGAATTTGGTATTTCTATTTTCAAGAATGTTCATCCAAAATCCCAAATAAATTATGGCCGATTTGATTCGTTTGGTTTCTTGGATTTTGAAGAAATGGGAATTTGAATTCCATTCTCGATTGTGATTCTTTGAGGTTTAGCAAAGAAATTAAAATTCATCTCGTTCTATCTTTTGAGTTTTGAGAAAGACAGTCCTATCTTTCTATTTGCCCTAATTCAGTTACCATTGTCATTGTTAATTATGATTTTAAAATGACAAAAATAACCTTAGAATCCAATATAACCAACACCCCGGCTCTCACTAACAATGATTGCCAATGCCGCCAACACAATCGTTACCACTACTTCCACCGCTACCTCCGCTAATTAATAATATTATTAATAGTATCATCATATTGCATGCACTTTTAATAATTTAAGTAAGAAGGTGCGGGTGTTTTATTCATTTACTATTATTTTTATTACAATTTCAAAATTATATTCTATGTATCTAATAATTTCTTTTTGACAAATTCATTACAGTTCTTAAGCCCTTGATCCACTATCCACAGTTCGATTTTCGATTTTCTTAATTATAATAAAATATGAGGTATATGTTATGCTTTATTGCATTTTAACTTGTTATTAGATTTTGTTTATTTCAGTAAAAAATTAAGTACATAAAACTGATTATAAATTTTATAAGTCTTCAAAGTTTCAATGATTTGGTGCCTAGTCTTCCTCTTGGGTTGTTGGGTGGTGTTAAATATTAGCTTCTAGCTTATATCATTCTTGATGTTAGCAACTTCAACCTATATGAATAATGCCTTGTATTAGTCAGATGCTGTCCAAATAATCCTAGTGGCTAGCGTAAACAAATGACCCGACTTAATTACAAATGATCGATTATAATGTAATTAAGTCGGGTCATTTGTAATTAAGTCGGGTCATTTGCCTCTTTGGTTGTGATCCTCTTTTTCCACCTTGCTCAAGATTTTACATTCAAACATATAACCCTCCAATACTAATATCGATATGATAACTTATTGGATTTGCTTTTGAATTCAAGAGAGAATGAATGGATAATGATTTAATTTGCTTGGTTTGTGATATTGACAAAAAAAAATCATATCTTAATACATTAAGACGTATTATTGATTTTTAATGAATTTAAAAAAAATGATTTTTTAATGTAAGAATTGGTCACGTCAAAACATCGTTTCAATGTATATAAGAATTGGTCACGTCAAAATATGTTACATATTTTTATACATTTTGACAATTTATATATGGTTTAGAACAAATAAATTTGTTGTTAATAAAGTAGTTAAACTCATCTCGTAAATAAAAAACAATAAAATGGATAATATAGAAGAATCTTTAAATCTAAATTCAATTCATGTTGGTAATATTTTATGATATTAAACAACCAATTAAGTGATACTTAGGATTATAAAATGGTGGTAACTAGATTGATTGTTTCCGATGTGTTAGTCGTCCTCCTCAATGGCATGAGATGAAACCCTGTCATATGTCAACCAACCACTGAGTCGTGGATGCCACTCTACACACACACACACACATATATATATATATATATATATATGTATCTATGTATAACCCTTCAACAAGTGTCTCAAGCTATCGATCTCTACACGAATCAAATTGTAAATTAATGGCTTCCATGAAAGTAACGAAGCTGGAGCTTCAGATGATCAGCTGTGAGAATATCATCATGAAGTTAAAAGAAACCCTTCAGGTTCTAACAATCACCCTTCTCAGCCTCCTCCTTCCTCTCTCCTTTCTTCTCCTAGCTCGTCTCTCCACCGCTTCTTATCTTTTGTCCCTCAATGGTGATTTTCCGGCGGCTGAGCCACCCTCCCTGGTCTTCTTCTCTCTCCTCCTCAAATACATTCCACTCAGCCCTCTTCACCTACTCGTCTCCCTTGTCTGTATTGCTTCCCTTGTTCACACCTTGAACGATGGGCGGATCACTTTCCCAAGCTTCTCCGTGTCACCGGCGACCACCGTGAGACCACGTCTGTACACGGCATGGATTGTTCTCTGCACATTGCAAGTGTGTGTTGGGCTAGGGATTGAAGGGAGCATAGGGGCAGGAATCGTGGGTGGCGGGTTTGGTCAAGAGAGCAATTTGATATGCAGGATTGTGTTTTTCTTGGGGTTGCATGGGACGACGGTGTACTGGTCGAGGATGATAGTGAAGCCGGTGGTGGATGATACGATGTTTGGTTATGAGATGGAGGAGAGGTGGATGGATAGGGTGGTGATGGGGGTTAGTTTGGGTGGATTGTGGTGGTGGAAGTTGAGGGATGAGGTGGAGTCCCTGGTTGGGGTGACGACGGGAGTTGGTGTTGGGGCGGTAGAGTTGCTGGGGTGGTGGTTGTATTACGTGGTGGTGACGATTGGGATGGTTAGGGTGGTGAAGGGTCTCATTTGGTTCGGCGTTATATTGCTTTACCGGAAGGTAGAACAGACGAGTGATGATGTTGATAATGGCTCCTCACTTAGGGTTCAAGAAAAAGTCTGACTCATCACCTTCCATTCATTCTTTCTTTGTTTTGTTGAATTAGACATGCATGTAATTAATTGTTTGTATCGAGTGTTCATATATATATATATATATATATATATATGATCCCTTGTATTCATATTCATATGATTTCATTCACAATTACATATATATTAAATTATATACATAAATTGATTTTACGGAACTTATAAAAAATCTTTGATATCACATAAATCCAAATATCATCTTATTATGTTCAGTGGCTAGGATTAGAGATGATTATATATAAACAACCTTTAAATGTGAAGAATCTCTAATATTAAAGGTTGGTAGAGTGAGTAATATTATTTTATTATTCAAATGTCAAAAGTTTGTTGGGATAATAATATATTTAAATAATTTACTAATTAAATGTTAAAAAATTTAAAATAGAAAACTATTAAACTTGGAAATTAACTATTAAAGAAAAGTGTTAAAACTTTTTTTAATTTTAAAAATTTCTCCATTTTTGGAAATTAACTATTAAAGATTAGTAGTTTATATTTTATTGCTCCATTTATATGTGTGTCAAAATTTAAGAATTGTAGATAAATGTTTATATTTTTAGAAGTAAAACTTAATCGAGAATGAGAACGAGAACGAAAGCATTATAAAAAATCAAATTAAAATAAGCCAACAAAAGTTGAATAACGTTAGCCCGACTTGTTCATGATTTTTTGTCAAACCATCCGTCCCTTGTCTAGAGATTTTTAAATTTTAATTATTCATTTTGATTTTTTTTAAGATTTTGATATAATTTAGTTTTTAAGCATAATAAAATGTGAAAAATATATTTTCTGTTAAATTAGCTTATAAATTAAAATTTTATATTTTTTATAATATCTTAATTATATTTCATTGTGAAAAAACCGATCATTAAATACAATTGAGTTTTTCTCAAAACTTATCTTTAATTTATATATTTTCCTTTTTATAATAGAAACAATTCATATAGTCAACTCAGCCTCAGCGTGCTTAATTGTTTAACCTAAAATTATAACGTCCTTAACATTATGAAAATGATTTATAATATAGTATAGATATGTATAGACTTGGGATCATGTAAGAGCAAGAGTTTTTCGTGAGACTCATAAGACAAATTCTCAACCTTTAAATTAGATCTATAATCTGAACATTAATAATTACAAAATTGCCACGAAACTTCTCAATAATCACAAAATTATCACCTTGCAACTTTGAACCATTAGATCATTAGCTTATAAAGTGGATCAATGAACATAAATTAGTCTTATGGGTCTCATGAAAAACCATTGGTCTCACGTGAATCCAACCCTATATATATATATATATATATACACATAGATATATATAGATTGGATCAATGAACATAAATTGGTCTTATGAGTCTCATGAAAAACCATTGGTCTCACGTGAACCCAATCCTATATATATATAGATATATAGAGGAACGATCAAATGAAAACCACATTCATTTGTAAAAACCGTACAAACCACACTCATTTGTAAAAACCATATAAACCACCCTCATACGTCGATTTCATTGTTTAATCTTATGAAATTTTTTCATGAAATTATTTAATCTTATGAAATTGTTTCATATAATACTTTTTTTGACGAATTTGTTTCATATATGGTTATGAAATTGTTTCATATAATATATAATGAAATTTAAATGAAACTGTTTCATGTATTTCTTTAAAATTAAAATAATGAAGAGGATAATATCCATGATTAACACTCTACACAATAAAAATGGTTAATCAACCTCTCATAATTACAAAAAAAATGAACAAAATAAAAAATTATGATTGGTTGAATGAGGTTTTCACGATTTTTACAAATTGAGTGGTTTTTATTTGAACGCTCCCCTATATATATATATATATATATATATATATATATAGAGGGGCGTTATTATACACCCTCTACCATTCATACAACCAATGCAACCTTAATCTAAACCATTCATTTTTTAATCAATGATCCAGATTCAATTCATGGCATAATTGTAATAAWGTTGAAGTTGGGTAACACGCGCTTCATATAAGGAGGGCAAATGAGGGCAAAATTGGAATTGGGGCTTTATTCTATTCTAAGTAACGATGCGCCAAGATTACCAACTCCGATTATCACTCTGGATTCTATTACATTAGGATATTCATTGAAGATTCACAGCATATGATTACGAAGAACGATCAATGGCAGGAAATTTTCAACCGGGTATCTTTATTGCACCAAATCGAGGTAATCGTATTGTTCATTCCATTCCGTATACCTAGTTTATACAATCTTATATATCGATATGTCTATGATTCAGTAAGGAAATTGAGCGAGAGAATCATGATCAGAAATTCATTCTCCAAGTTCAAGAACACGGCGGATAATCCTGTTGTCTTAGACGAGGACGAACCTGACGATTTTGAAATGAACCAAGCTACATTTCAACATGCTGAATCAGTTCCTCCTTTTACACCATCAGATGACTCAACGAATTTCGAAGGTTAGTGAATATAAAAGTTCGATGTTTTTAGTGTTGGCAAGATTATTAAGTTATTGGATGCATATTTGTTTTACATTTTGCATATAGAATATGGCGTCATCTGTTTTTATATGATGGTATGAATGTGATGATGTGAATGTACATCTGTAGATGCTTATATGTGTTAATAAAGAGCTAATGAGAACCTTGTGTGCTCAAATTAAGGGTAACCATTTTTTTGTATTGGTAAGCAACTTAAAGATGATCATTTTAGTGAAAATGACCATTTAAGTGAATTTGACCATGGTTAAATTGGATGTATTACAATGAACCCAAATTCATTTAAACATCTGGGAAAAATACAAAACTGATTTTGCAAATTGCCTTTACTCTTCGTTTGGATTAGCGTTTCATTATGTATGTAAAATAATGAATGAAGCTTCATCTGTTTAAATATATATTTTTACAGATGATGATGATGATKATTATGATAGTTGACTATGACAAGTCTTAGTTGATAAAACAAATCATAATTTAATCCTCATGCACACCATAACATGAAAGTCAAAAGGATCTCACTGTTAACTACTCTTTAACCGACATCGTGTGTTTGTGAAATATGGTATTGGGTGAACGGTTAGCCATGTTACAAACTTATTATGAACTTGGTTTCTTTAGCAAAACCCATTATGTATTAATCTAATTCATTTGATAGCTGACTATGTCAAGTCTTAGTTGATAAAATAGAAGAAGCAGGTGACCAAGTGAACCCAGTTGCAGTAGAATTGAACTCAATTGATGTCCAAGTTAAACCAGTTGCAGACCACGTGAATCCATTTGATGTCCAAGGGAACSGAGTTGAAGAGCAATTGAACCCAGTTGCTGGCCCATTCCATACAGTAGAAGAAGCAGATGACTCAACACATTGCGCTGGTTAGTGATGTTTAACATTTATCTTTACCATATTGATCATATCACCCAATTCATTTACATAACAAATATTTTTAATCATCATGAAATGAGATTCATCAGTTACAACTTAAAGATGATCATTTTAGTGAAAATGACCATTTAAGTGAACATGACCATGGTTAAATTGAATGTATTACAATGAACCCAAATTCATTTAAACATTTGGGAAAAATACGAAATGTATCCGTGGATGCACCATCTTTCTTGGTCACCATGAGAGGAATATTAGGTGATTATGTGCATGATCAGAAGCTCCACTTTTGCATTTTTCTATAAATTTATGTTGTTTCAAGTGAAGGCAACATAAACAAATACGAAATACAGTAGTAATTATCAATTTGAGCTGTAAGCATATAGATTCAACAAATGCATTGTAGACTAGAGTACACATGCAGATGCCAGCACCTTATCAATATTATGCTCCAGTTCAAACATGTCAAACAAGAAAAGATCCTACTTCTATAAACCCAAATGAATGACATAAAAATAAGAACAATTCATATACATACTTTCAGAGGGAAAAAATATGATCATGTAACTATTATTTACCATGCAAAGAACATGTGATAGATTTAAAAGAGGTCATTACTGTTGTCTCACATAGTAGCACCAGCATATGTTACATGAATTCTGCATAAACATGAGCGAGTCTACCGCCTCATCTCTTTTAGTAGATTGAGATCTATAATGGCCTTCCCTATCTCGTTTAGTAGATTGAGAGCCAGAATGGTCTTCCCTGTCTATTTTAGTAGATTGAGAGACAATAAATTACAACTAATGCAACTGGGCTGTTATGCAGTAGTCCATGCTCACTCTGGTTCTAATTTTGATGTGCTTTCACTTCTGCAAAAGAAGTATTTTTTTGAGCTGAAAATGTAGTAGTGCCTATGGAGATTGTCCTTTATTGCTATTACTTGCTAATTCTTTTGAACCAATATAATTTCGTGTTCTTTAATATAGGACCAAAGGAGTGTAGAATATGCCTTAAACAAGGAAGTTCCAAATGCATATATAATTAATCAATTGCAGCAAGTTTCATAACAAGAAAAGCAATTGCAACTCTAATGGGATCTATGTTTGCTMTAATGTAACAACAAATTTCAAATGCATATATAATTAATCTACTGTGTACTGTGCAGTGAAKGGGGCAAAGGTGGGCTGGCTGACTTTGCCTTTAAGCTACTGTGTACTGTGCAGTAAACATAAACGCACCCTTTGAAGATTTGCTGTCATTCCAACCTATATGTTTAAATCAGACACGACTCAACATACATATATACCTCTTTCTCAATGCACACCATAACATGAAAGTCAAAGGATCTCTGTTAACTAGTATTGAATATAGCATCATGAATCTGGTTTCATCATTACATATGTACTCATTGTGTATTCCATGTAAACTGATTCTGCTACTGCTATTGCTTCATTCGTTCATCCATTTATTCCATCAACTATGTATGAATTTATTTGGAAATCCATTGTTAATGCTACTGGTTTAATTACTTATTCATTTTTTGTTATCTCTTAGCATATTTTGCCTAAATGTAACCTATTTAGGCAAAAAATCATTCAGAATCTGGTTTCTTAGCATTGTTTGTCTGATCATGTAACCTCTTTATGCATACCATCATGATCAATCACATAGATAAATCTTAATGAACCCAGGTTCACATTGCAGCAAGTATCATTGGTCTGTCTTTAGTTGTATTGGTAGCAAGATTCTTTAGGTCATGATATTGGGGCAATTGAACATTATGGTAAGAATATATGTTCAACTTTACTAACCATTGGAATGTRCTGAGTCATTTTCTTCTTTGACTGGAAGAACTGGGCCAACAATTTTGAACTGCATCAGGTTTCATTACAACACAATCAACTTCTTCTTCGTCTAAAAGAACATGTTTTGTAGTAGTGTAAAATCCTACTAAACATCATACTAGATAGTTGAACATAACGGTTATGAAAACCTTAATGAGCAATATGAGTTGTTTTTGGAGGTTGTCAAATGTCAGTATAAAAAAAKATTCTTTTGTAATAATCATTTTAAACACAACTTCAATTTATGTAGRCATAGCATGAGTATCCATTATGTAGAATGACCTAACAATGAGTATTAAGAAAAATGATTATGAAGAATAGTAATCAAACAAGGTTCACAATGCATCAAGTTTTAATTGGTCTATTAGAACTGCATCTGGGTTAATCTTCAATGTTACTTTTCTTTCCCTGTCCATCAGGGGCATATGTAAATATTGAACAACAGGTTTCTTTGTAATCTCGTATCCTTATGTTATTGTTCAATTCACCCAAATCCTTTTGTCTATTTCATCTTCTTCACAAGAAACTGCTAATGCTCCTGCTACTACTACTGCTACTGCTACTGCTACTGCTACTGCTACTGCTACTGCTACTGCTACTGCTAATGCTAATGCTAATGCTAATGCTAATGCTAATGCTAATGCTAATGCTAATGCTAATGCTAATG
>NC_037536.1:12686741-12687956 GCF_001531365.2 Cynara cardunculus var. scolymus | reverse complement strand
ACATATATGCTACTCCTCCATTGAACAATTATTTCACAAAATTCAAGTGAAATAACCAAACCATTTTTTTGGTCGTGAAGTTATAATTAGATCTAGACGGAAGAGAGCAAAAACAAATCTAGATACAGTTACTGGTGTAGGCAAGAAAGATGTAGTAACTGAAAATGTATCCGGGATTGGTAAGTTTTATCTAAATACGATCGAGTTAACATTTACTCTTTATAAATATGCATACTGTATTGAAGAGAACTTATTGACCGTACAATGCAGCATCAATGGATCATGAAAAAAGTCCTTCAATGTGCACAAGAAGCAAACGTCATGTAAGGATAGTAGATGAAGTTTGCATTACGGATAAAAAAACTAGAAATATAGGTGAGAATTCACTATATAAATGATGTGTATTTTGTTTCATTACTTGTTTATATAAAATCAAATGATATATAACAGCTTCATGGTATTATTTATAACATTTGGATTAGGACAAAACCGGCGAAAGAGTATTGCAGTAGATAAAACAATAAAACAATCTCATCATGGACTCTTGATTTGTTAAAGAAACGACAATCAACAGAGATTAAAGACGGAGGGTTCGGGCTACTACCTCTACGATCTAAAGCTGAATCAAGTGAAGATGTTCATCACCGTTACGCTTCAAATCGAGAGAATGTTGGTGAAACATCAACACCGACACACTTGAGCAAAGAGGTTTGATTTATGCATTATATTTTCATGAAACCACACTTCATTTAACACACCGTAAGATGTTTCATTTAAGCAAGTATTCGCTAATGAATCTGAATTCATAAKGTTAAAATAATGAATCTGTATTAAGCATTRAAAACAGTTAAAACACACTTAATTAATGAATCATGTTTCAATTACGGCTGCCATATCATGCATCATTACTACCGTCACTTGTTCATTAATAGATGATACGTATTACTTTATTTTATCACTTTCCAATACATTTAAATATCAACAAATGCAGGATCATGTTCAACGTATACTTATGAAGATTGCTGTCGTTTTAAGTGCAAGAGTAGAGGCTGATATGGAAATTAAAGAAGCTATGTCCAAGTTTCCAGATGAAGAAGAATTCAAGCAATACAAAAAACAACTGGATGAAATGTTCACTGAAGGACCATGTAAGACGACAAATGACACCCATTCTAGTGGATTGAAGGATCATTCAAGTGCAAAAAATGATGGACA
>NC_037536.1:12684917-12686616 GCF_001531365.2 Cynara cardunculus var. scolymus | reverse complement strand
CGATGAAAACCAACTGCCCACGGTTTGGTTAAGCCCTGGTTTCATTGAAGCAGTTGATAAAGTAGTTGAAAATACTATATCAACGTCAAAGAAGAAAAGACCATATGCAGCCATTAGTCCTCCCAAGTTTGATTTGGGTATTAGTCCAATTAAGCAATCGGAGCCTTTGTCAATGGTGTTGCATGAAGAGACTGAATGTATAGAAAGATGTCATTCGGTTGAAAGGTTTAATGTATCCGAAGATGCAAAGGAATATCACRTGGAGCGAGCGACAAGACGTGAAACAAAGTTGGGTGACCATCTCAGGTCCCCT
Organism: Cynara cardunculus var. scolymus; assembly: GCF_001531365.2. NCBI lineage: Eukaryota > Viridiplantae > Streptophyta > Magnoliopsida > Asterales > Asteraceae > Cynara > Cynara cardunculus. The sequence continues at coordinate 12,686,303 of NC_037536.1, read as the reverse complement.
TTTGTTATCAGATCAGTTGACCTGAACGTGACGCCAGAAGAAAGAAAAATACATGAATGGGCAATTGCTGGGCTTGGAGGAAAATAGTAAGTTTATAAGTATATGAAAATTTCTTTGAGGAATTATTAACATCATGTCATMCGTCTTCATATTTTATTTATCATTTCGATGGTTTTAAATGCAGCGAGTTGTTGTTTTCTACACCAAACGATACGAAGCTTCATCGGCATGCAATCGAAAGCTTGGGGCGTAAATCTACAATTTACGTAAGCGTGATAGACGCTTGGGCGACTTTGCTTAACTACGAGGAACGGTTTCGGAACAGGGATTCCGTTCGTCGTTATTTTTTCAACACGGAAGTTATGGTACGTGAGAAGTATAATATTTTAAATAGCATTTTTTTGCATTATCTAACAGCTTATTCAAGATAATCCATAGATTCATCGTTGATTATGACAGGGGGACACTAAGCTAAGATCTAAGAGCATCAATCATAACACCCAATATGCAATTTTCAAAAAGAGTTTGTTATCTTCAGCTAAGAACAATTGGGAAGTAGTACAAATGCSTAACGTAGACCTGGTATGTTTTCCATTTTCTGATTGTGGTTGATGTATTTGGCTAACAAATTTAGTATGCACTTAGGCAAACGTATCAATGAATCTGATACACTATTGAAATAATATAAGGTTCATATAGTTTATGTTTATATTGAATCTATTTTCAAATAATCGTGTGTAATATGAATCTAATTTCACAACTCTATCTTTTTGACTAATGTAGTTTTCAGTTAATTATATTCTATATGAATTCACACAAATTCTATTTGGACAACGTGACCAAACAATAGGTATTCTTCCCATTGCTTGATAAGGGTCATTACTATCTTGTGGTCTTCAATTTGAAGAATCCATCAATTGTGGTCATAGACAACAGACGTATAGAAGTGTCCGATGATGACCACCTTTTGGAAATGTATGATTTCATAACGGATATCCTGGTATGAAACAAAAAACTACCTTAGAATTTAATTCTAAATTAAGTTTGAAGAAGATGATCCACGAAATTCTTCCTGTTTATGCAGCAAAGGTTGATGATAAGACATTTGAATGCAGTAGGACATGCAGCYGGTAAAGATTTGGATGAAACTGGTCAAGAAAGATTGAGATTGGACTGGCAGACAAACAATAACTTTGATGATTGTGGTGTGTTCACAATGAGGCACATGGAAACATACATGGGAGATATGAAATCATGGAAGACTGGATTGGCACCCGAAAGTAAAACTCAAGAAAATCAAATCGCAAACCTGAGAGTGAAATACGTAGCAAAGATATTGATGAACAGCTATAACGTCAAGAAGGATTACGTAATTAAAGAAGTTGA
>NC_037536.1:12680772-12683783 GCF_001531365.2 Cynara cardunculus var. scolymus | reverse complement strand
ATTTCATAAAGTTTAATAATGAACTTAGATTACATATTGGTGTAACAGAATTCATCAGTACATTTGTACATGCCCTTACATGATGCAATAAAAGTTTACCAATGAACTTAGATTACCGGATTGATCTGATGAACTTAGATTACTGGATTGATTCATTAGTRCATCTTTTGAATTAAGCTAGATTAGTAATTGAAACCTAGTTTCATTATGAAGATTGTATTAACCATTATGCATCAAACCACCTAGTTACTATTATACTTAGATTTCATAAARTCTACTGYTGAACTTATTTTACCTCATGGTGAAACAGAATTCATCAGTACATTGTACATGCCATTAGATGATGTAAARAAATTTACCAATGAACTTAGCTTACCTGATTGATCTKATGAACCTGGWTTCACCGRTACATATTATACATTACAATTATTTTATCATGAATCACTACACACAWAGGTTTCATGAAGTGTAGGGATACGACAACAATATAATCCAGTGACATAACTCTATACAATATAACCAATTAACATCTCAAGATTAAATKATATGACAAAGCCTGAAAGATAAATTAACATCTCAATATTAACATATACGAAAAAATCAAAAAGTAGATCTTCAATATAATCAAAATGAACTAWAAATCCATCAATACAATCCAAAAAACATCRTAATCAAAAAGTGAACTAAAATCCATCAATACAATCCAATAACATCTCAAAATTAAATGATACGAAAAAATAAAAAAGATAGCTTAAATGTAATCACGCTTCGGACAATTCCGAGAGTCATGTGTAGCCATCTGACCACATAGTCGACACTTTCTCTTTTGCTTTTTTCCGTTTGAAATTGCTTTCTCTGCAGCGCTAATAAGTCTCTTTCCAGTTCCACAACCTTTGTTTCGAATACCGGTGGGAGGAAGAACATCAACAGTTTCGGGTTGAGATACTCCAAGAAACTCTTTAATAGACGCTGTGGTCTCTTCAGTGTGAGACTGTAAAGGAAGTTCAATGTCAACCTTTGAATCCCATTGTTCGAGTTGGTCAACAAATCTGGCCAAAATGTCTTTTTCATTTCGGACTCTACCTAAGATACGTTCAAAATATGAATAAGCCAAGCTCATCAATCTCTCTTTCTCTGCATCAACTTCACCATATCTGAAACGTGCTGGTAACCACTCCACGGGAACTAGATCGCGTCGCCAACGACGTAGTATATATTTTTCAGGAATTCTGTCAACCTCATCATTTAACATCACCTTGAGAGCGTGACGACATAAAATCCCATTACGAACAAAACAATTGCAACTGCAATCATATGAGTTTTCCATCTTGTTCTTAATCACCTATTATAGGGGAGGAGGCTTCATCAAATTGTTCGTTAAAATGTAAATTAACAGTAATGGGTGCAAAACGAAATTGGACAAAGTAAATACCGTGTACTTTGTTGTGACCTTCGAAGCCTTGTTCTTGTGAGTAATGATGTACACTCTGTTTTCACCATCGTCAGTGAATCCATCCCAGCCACAAAGCCAAACAGCCTTTCTTAACTCTTTCTGAATTTCGAAAAATATAGTCCRTGTATAAACCTCTGCTGCATGAGCTTCCAACTTGCAAGGGGACACCAATCGAGGAATCGTGCTTTTCGTTGTCACCTCTAGTGACCCATGTGTTGCCCGTTGACTTTCAATTGCATTATCAAAAGAACGGAGAAAAACAACAAGATCATGCCAAAAATGTGCATAAACGTTAAAAAAGGCATTGATGCTCTCCGACCTGGATGTTGTTTTCATTAGGCCTGACATGTGAAAATCCTTATAGTAAGCCGGAATYCACGACTCCCTAATATTGTACAATTCATCAAACCATGGATCTCCACGTAATCCATAAAAATCGATCAGATTGTTCCATTGCATCTCAAATTCATTAGGACAAAGGTGAACGTTCCACACCAACTTATTGAATTCGCTAACGAACTGAGTGCGGTGTTGGAGGTGATTACTAATCTGCAAATTTGACCATCAAACAATTGCATAAAAAATGAAAATAAACAAAAGAATTACTACAAAAACTATCATCTTAATTACCTTCGATTTCACMTTTTTAGTGATATGCCACATACACAATCTATGCCTTGATTCAGGAAATGCAATGGGAATTGCTTGTTTCATCGACGCACATTGGTCGGTGATAACGAAACGTGGTTGACGTCCATGTGCTTTTACAAATGCTTTTAGTACCCATGTGTAATCAACTACAGATTCATTGTGAATCAATGCAGCTCCAACAACAACGGATTTCTTATGATTGTCAATTGCAACGAACGGAACAAATATCATAGCATGCCTATCAAAAATAAAAAATGAATATTAATATAAGGTAYAAGATARAKTATTGATAAAACCAACATAATATTTTAATATCAAGTACAACTTACTTRTTGGTTCTAAACGTTGCATCAAATGATATTGCATCGCCAAATTCCCTATAATTTGATCGTGCAGTCTCATCAGCCCAAAAAATTGCTAACAACTCCTTGTCATCACACTTGTACTCGAAAAAAAACTCCGGACAAACCTTCCTCCTATTATCCATCACATTTAATAACATTTGTGCGTCTTTATTGCCAACAAAATATGCCATATCGCGTTTGAAGTTTTGATGATCTCTTACAGTGCCACCCGATGAATCTACAACACCCTTAACAGCTTTCATAAATCTATGAGATTTGGTGACGCCAACCTTTGAACTAGAACCATGAAATACATTCTTATGATCAGCGTAGTGGAGTTGCCTTTTCGAACGGGAAAACATCATCTCCTCTTTATTAAAAAGGATGTGATTGTGTTGCTCAACGAACTTGTAAACTTCGTATTGGTTCGGTTCATTAACAAGGTGAATTTTTAAACATGCTCCACAACCGGAACGCTTGATATTTGAATTTCGCATTGTACGACCACCTGGAAGAACATCTAAGGAATCAAAATACTTACTTTGGGGCCTCCCTTCCTTACT
>NC_037536.1:12678197-12679397 GCF_001531365.2 Cynara cardunculus var. scolymus | reverse complement strand
TATATATATATATATATATATAATTTTAAAATTACAATGTTACAATAAGAAATGACATGTCAGCGGTAAGGTACACGTGAACAGCCCTAAGTGGAAGTGAGGTAGCATGGAAAAATGGTATGATAGAAAAAGTTAAATAAAATGTTACTCAATGCTATAATAAGAAAAAAAAAATTCGAAGTACAATGCTTTGATAAAAAATAATTTAAAAGTACATTTTTGTAATAAGTAAAAATGAGAGTACGATGCTATAATAAGAAATTTTATGAAAATATTTTGTTATTTCATGCATTTTTATATTATATATAGGCGAAGGATTGCGGAATAAAGAAAATTATAATGAAAAACGTAATAAGAGATCTGAACATTTGATCACTTTTAATCTAATGTCCATCCATAAATTGTATTTTAAAAAGGAATTGATCCAGTGTATCTCGGTGCATCTCATTGATGTTAACATTCAATTAGCATTGATCCAACGATGGAGATATTTTCTTATGTTTCTCAACCATAATTCTATTTCTCACTGGAACCTAACCCTTATATATAGGCAAAAGATTGTATGAGAATGAGAGTTATGATGAAAAACATAAGAAGAAATCTGAAACATTGATTACCTTTAATTTCAAACTCACTCATAAATCGTGCTTGATACGAGGATTAATATAGTGCATCTAATCCTAATTAATATGCATATAAGGGTGAAGATCTATTCATAGACTTCTTACCGAAACCCAACCTCTTCTCTCTCTTTAATATATATTTTCTACATATAATAATAATTAGAATATATATAACATATATTATATTTTCTTTATATAATATCAATAAATAGAATACTTATAACATATATCTATACTATCTTATTAAGCAAATTTAGCAAAAATCTTAAAGTCTTAAAATACTAAATGACCAAAATACCCTTTATACTCACTTTTTCAATTTTTCACCCCCTCCTTTCCTCACATACACTCACCCCTTCACATACACTCACCCTTTCACAACTGATTTGTTTTAAAATTATAATTTTAAATTTACACTTTATACCCCTATAATTAATTAATTAATTTACTTTACGTCATTTACTTTTAAATATTTCATTTTAAACTTTTATCAAATTAACATACATAATCGTATATAAATTAAAACATGTTTAAAAAAAACATTTTTATTTTAACATGTTACACCATTATAATCGTC